>NW_026113055.1:0-44570 GCF_024323335.1 Lathyrus oleraceus
AGTTGTGGGAATGATGAAAATGATGATGTTAAACCCATGAAATTGATTGAATTGTGGGAATGATAGAAATGATGATGTTAAACCCATGAAATTTGATTGAATGTGGGAATGATGAAATGTTGATGTTAAACCCATGAAATTTGATTGAATTGTGGGAATATAGAAATGATGATGTTAAACCATGAAATTTGATTGAATTGTGGGAATGATGAAAATGATGATGTTAAAACCATGAAATTTGATTGAATTGTGGGAAAGATGAAAATGTTGATGTTAAACCCATGAAATTTGATTGAATGTGGGAATGATAGAAATGATGATGTTAAACCCATGAAATTTGATTGAATTGTGGGAATGATGAAAATGTTGATGTTAAACCATGAAATTTGATTGAATTGTGGGAATGATGAAAATGTTGATGTTAAACCCATGAAATTTGATTGAATTGTGGGAATTGATAAAATGATGATGTTAAACCCATGAATTTGATTGAATTTGGGAATGATGAAAATGTTGATGTTAAACCCATGAAATTTGATTGATTGTGGGAATGATGAAAATGTTGATGTTAAACCCATGAAATTTGATTGAATTGTGGGGAATGATGAAAATGTTGATGTTAAACCCATGAAATTTGATTGAATTGTGGGAATTATAGAAATGATGATGTTAAAACCATGAAATTTGATTGAATTGGGGAATGATGAAAATGATGATGTTAAACCCATGAAATTTGATTGAATTGTGGGAATGATGAAAATGTTGATGTTAAACCCATGAAATTTGATTGAATTGTGGGAATTATGAAAATGATGATGTTAAACCATGAAATTTGATTGAATTGTGGGAATGATGAAAATGTTGATGTTAAACCCATGAAATTTGATTGAATTGTGGGAATGATGAAAATGTTGATGTTAAACCCATGAAATTGATTGAATTGTGGGAATTATAGAAATGATGATGTTAAACCCATGAAATTTGATTGAATTGTGGGAATGATGAAAATGTTGATGTTAAACCCATGAAATTTGATTGAGTTGTGGGAATGATGAAAATGATGATGTTAAACCCATGAAATTTGATTGAATTGTGGGAATTATAGAAATGATGATGTTAAACCCATGAAATTTGATTGAATTGTGGGAATGATGAAAATGTTGATGTTAAACCCATGAAATTTGATTGAATTGTGGGAATTATAAAAATGATGATGTTAAACCCATGAAATTTGATTGAATTGTGGGAGTGATGAAAATGATGATGTTAAACCCATGAAATTTGATTGAATTGTTAGAAAGATGAAAATGTTGGTGTTAAAACCATGAAATTTGATTGAATTGTGGGAATTATAGAAATGATGATGTTAAACCCATGAAATTAGATTGAATTGTGGGAATGATGAAAATGTTGATGTTAAACCCATGAAATTTGATTGAGTTGTGGGAATGATGAAAATGTTGATGTTAAACCCATGAAATTTGATTGAAATGTGGGAATTATAGAAATGATGATGTTAAACCCATGAAATTTGATTGAATTGTGGGATGATGAAAATGTTGATGTTAAACCCATGAAATTTGTTTGATTGTGGAATGATGAAAATGATGATGTTAAACCCATGAAATTTGATTGAATTGTGGGAATTATAGAAATGATGATGTTAAACCCATGAAATTTGATTGAATTGTGGGAATGATGAAAATGTTGATTTTAACCCATGAAATTTGATTGAATTGTGGGAATTATAAAAATGATGATGTTAAACCCTGAAATTTGATTGAATTGTGGGAATGATGAAAATGATGATGTTAAACCCATGAAATTTGATTGAATTGTGGAATGATGAAAATGTTGATGTTAAACCATGAAATTTGATTGAATTGTGGGAATTATAGAAATGATGATGTTAACCCATGAAATTAGATTGAATTGTGGGAATGATGAAAATGTTGATGTTAAACCATGAAATTTGATTGAGTTGTGGGAATGATGAAAATGATGATGTTAAACCCATGAAATTTGATTGAATTGTGGGAATTATAGAAATGATGATGTTAAACCCATGAAATTTGATTGAATTGTGGGATGATAAAATGTTGATGTTAAACCCATGAAATTTGATTGATTGTGGGAATGATGAAAATGATGATGTTAAACCATGAAATTTGATTGAATTGTGGAATATAGAGAAATGATGATGTTTAAACCATGAAATTTGATTGAATTTGGGAATGATGAAAAATGTTGTTAAACCCATGAAATTTGATTGAATGTTGGAATTATAAAAATGATGATGTTAAACCCATGAAATTTGATTGAATTGTGGGATTGATGAAAATGATGATGTTAAACCCATGAAATTTGATTGAATTGTTAGAAAGATGAAATGTTGATGTTAAACCCATGAAATTTGATTGAATTGTGGGAATTATAGAAAATGATGATGTTAAACCCATGAAATTAGATTGAATGTGGGAATGATGAAATGTTGATGTTAAACCCATGAATTTGATTGATTGTGGGAATGATGAAAATGTTGATGTTAAACCCATGAAATTTGATTGAATTGGGGAATTATAGAAATGATGATGTTAAACCCATGAATTTGATTGAATTGTGGGAATGATGAAAAGTTGATGTTAAACCCATGAAATTTGATTGATTGTGGGAATGATGAAAATGATGATGTTAAACCCATGAAATTTGATTGAATTGTGGGAATTATAGAAATGATGATGTTAAACCCATGAAATTTGATTGAATTGTGGGAATGATAAAATGTTGATGTTAAAACCATGAAATTTGATTGAATTGTGGGAATTATAGAAATGATGATGTTAAACCCATGAAATTTGATTGAATTGTGGGAATGATGAAATGATGATGTTAAACCATGAAATTTGATTGAGTTGTGGGAATGATGAAAATGTTGATGTTAAACCCATGAAATTTGATTGAATTGTGGGAATTATAGAAATGATGATGTTAAACCATGAAATTTGATTGAATTGTGGGAATGATGAAAATGTTGATGTTAAACCCATGAAATTTGATTGAGTTGTGGGAATGATGAAAATGTTGATGTTAAACCATGAAATTTGATTGAATTGTGGGAATTATAGAAATGATGATGTTAAACCCATGAAATTTGATTGAATTGTGGGAATGATAAAATGTTGATGTTAAACCCATGAAATTTGATTGAGTTTGTGGGAATGATGAAAATGATGATGTTAAACCCATGAAATTTGATTGAATTGTGGGAATTATAGAAAATGATGATGTTAAACCCATGAAATTTGATTGAATTGTGGGAATGATGAAAATGTTGATTTAAACCCATGAAATTTGATTGAATTGTGGGAATTATAAAATGATGATGTTAAACCCATGAAATTTGATTGAATTGTGGGAATGATGAAAATGATGATGTTAAACCCATGAAATTTGATTGAATTGTTAGAAAGATGAAAATGTTGGTGTTAAACCCATGAAATTTGATTGAATTGTGGGAATTATAGAAATGATGATGTTAAACCCATGAAATTTGATTGAATTGTGGGAATGATGAAAATGTTGATGTTAAACCCATGAAATTTGATTGAGTTGTGGGAATGATGAAAATGTTGATGTTAAACCCATGAAATTTGATTGAATTGTGGGAATTATAGAAATGATGATGTTAAACCCATGAAATTTGATTGAATTTGGGAATGATGAAAATGTTGATGTTAAACCCATGAAATTTGTTTGAGTTGTGGGAATGATGAAAATGATGATGTTAAACCCAAAAAATTGATTGAATTGTGGGAACTATAGAAATGATGATGTTAAACCCATGAAATTTGATTGAATTGTGGGAATGATGAAAATGTTGGTGTTAAACCCATGAAATTTGATTGAATTGTGGGAATTATAGAAATGATGATGTTAAACCCATGAAATTTGATTGAATTGTGGGAATGATGAAAATGATGATGTTAAACCCATGAAATTTGATTGAATTGTGGGAATGATGAAAATGTTGATGTTAAACCCATGAAATTTGATTGAATTGTGGGAATTGAGAAATGATGATGTTAAACCCATGAAATTTGATTGAATTGTGGGAATGATGAAAATGTTGATGTTAAACCCATGAAATTTGATTGAATTGTGGGAATGATGAAAATGTTGATGTTAAACCCATGAAATTTGATTGAGTTGTGGGAATGATGAAAATGATGATGTTAAACCCATGAAATTTGATTGAATTGTGGGAATTATAGAAATGATGATGTTAAACCCATGAAATTTGATTGAAGTGTGGGAATGATGAAAATGTTGATTTTAAACCCATGAAATTTGATTGAATGTGGGAATTATAAAATGATGATGTTAAACCCATGAAATTTGATTGAATTGTGGGAATGATGAAAATGATGATGTTAAACCCATGAAATTTGATTGAATTGTTAGAAAGATGAAAATGTTGGTGTTAAACCCATGAAATTTGATTGAATTGTGGGAATTATAGAAATGATGATGTTAAACCCATGAAATTTGATTGAATTGTGGGAATGATGAAAATGTTGATGTTAAACCCATGAAATTTGATTGAATTGTGGGAATGATGAAAAGGTGATGTTAAACCCATGAAATTTGATTGAATTGTGGGAATATGAAAATGATGATGTTAAACCCATGAATTTGATTGAATTGTGGGAATTATAGAAATGATGATGTTAAACCCATGAAATTGATTGAATTGTGGGAATGATGAAAATGTTGATGTTAAACCCATGAAATTTGATTGAGTTGTGGGAATGATGAAAATGATGATGTTAAACCCATGAAATTTGATTGAATTGTGGGAATGATAGAAATGATGATGTTAAACCCATGAAATTTGATTGAATTGTGGGAATGATGAAAATGTTGATTTTAAACCCATGAAATTTGATTGAATTGTGGGAATTATAAATGATGATGTTAAACCCATGAAATTTGATTGAATTGTGGGAATGATGAAATGATGATGTTAACCCATGAAATTTGATTGAATTGTTAGGAAGATGAAATGTTGTGTTAAACCCATGAAATTTGATTGAATTGTGGGAATTATGAAATGATGATGTTAACCCATGAAATGAGATTGAATTGTGGGAATGATGAAAATGTTGATGTTAAACCCATGAAATTTGATTGAGTTGTGGAATGATGAAAATGTTGATGTTAAACCCATGAAATTTGATTGAATTGTGGGAATTATAGAAATGATGATGTTAAACCCATGAAATTTGATTGAATTGTGGGAATGATGAAATGTTGATGTTAAACCCATGAAATTTGATTGAGTTGTGGGAATGATGAAAATGATGATGTTAAACCCATGAAATTTGATTGAATTGTGGGAATTATAGAAATGATGATGTTAAACCCATGAAATTTGATTGAATTGTGGGAATGATGAAAATGATGATGTTAAACCCATGAAATTTGATTGAATTGTGGGAAAGATGAAAAATGATGATGTTAAACCATGAAATTTGATTGAATTGTGATTGAATTGTGGGAATTATAGAAATGATGATGTTAAACCCATGAAATTTGATTGAATTGTGGGAATGATGAAAATGTTGATTTTAAACCCATGAAATTTGATTGAATTGTGGGAATTATGAAAATGATGATGTTAACCCATGAAATTTGATTGAATTGTGGGAATGATGAAAATGTTGATGTGTTAAACCCATGAAATTTGATTGAATTGTGGGAATGATGAAAATGTTGGTGTTAAACCATGAAATTTGATTGAATTGTGGGAATTATAGAAATGATGATGTTAAACCCATGAAATTTGATTGAATTGTGGGAATGATGAAAATGTTGATGTTAAACCATGAAATTTGATTGAGTTGTGGGAATGATGAAATGATGATGTTAAACCCATGAAATTTGATTGAATTGTGGGAATTATAGAAATGATGATGTTAAACCCATGAAATTTGATTGAATTGTGGGAATGATGAAATGTTGATGTTAAACCATGAAATTTGATTGAGTTGTGGGAATGATGAAAATGATGATGTTAAACCCATGAAATTTGATTGAATTGTGGGAATATAGAAATGATGATGTTAAACCCATGAAATTGATTGAATTGTGGGAATGATGAAAATGTTGGTGTTAAACCCATGAAATTTGATTGAATGTGGGAATTATAGAAATGATGATGTTAAACCCATGAAATTTGATTGAATTGTGGGATGATGAAAAATGATGATGTTAAACCCATGAAAATTGATTGATGTGGGGAATGATGAAAATGTTGATGTTAAACCCATGAAATTGATTGAATTGTGGGAATTATAGAAAATGATGATGTTAAACCCATGAAATTTGATTGAATTGTGGGAATGATGAAAATGTTGATGTTAAACCCATGAAATTTGATTGAATTGTGGGAATGATGAAAATGTTGATGTTAAACCATGAAATTTGATTGAGTTGTGGGATTATAGAAATGATGATGTTAAACCCATGAAATTTGATTGAATGTGGGAATGATGAAAATGTTGATGTTAAACCCATGAAATTTGATTGAATTGTGGGAATGATGAAAATGATGATGTTAAACCCATGAAATTTGATTGAATTGTGGGAATTATAGAAATGATGATGTTAAACCCATGAAATTTGATTGAATTGTGGGAATGATGAAAATGTTGATGTTAAACCCATGAAATTTGATTGAATTGTGGGAATTATAGAAATGATGATGTTAAACCCATGAAATTTGA
This sequence comes from Lathyrus oleraceus, assembly GCF_024323335.1. Lineage (NCBI taxonomy): Eukaryota > Viridiplantae > Streptophyta > Magnoliopsida > Fabales > Fabaceae > Lathyrus > Lathyrus oleraceus. Next base: position 6,786 of record NW_026113055.1, read on the forward strand.
TTGAATTGTGGGAATGATGAAAATGATGATTTTAAACCCATGAAATTTGATTGAATTGTTAGAAAGATGAAAATGTTGGTGTTAAACCCATGAAATTTGATTGAATTGTGGGAATTATAGAAATGATGATGTTAAACCCATGAAATTTGATTGAATTGTGGGAATGATGAAAATGATGTTAAACCATGAATTTGATTGAGTTGTGGGAATGATGAAAATGTTGATGTTAAACCCATGAAATTTGATTGAATTGTGGGAATTATAGAAATGATGATGTTAAACCCATGAAATTTGATTGAATTGTGGGAATGATGAAAATGTTGATGTTAAACCCATGAAATTTGATTGAGTGTGGGAATGATGAAATGATGATGTTAACCCAAAAATTTGATTGAATTGTGGGAATTATAAAATGATGATGTTAAACCCATGAAATTTGATTGAATGTGGGAATGATGAAAATGTTGATGTTAAACCCATGAAATTTGATTGAATTGTGGGAATATAGAAATGATGATGTTAAACCCATGAAATTTGATTGAATTGTGGGAATGATGAAAATGATGATGTTAAACCCATGAAATTTGATTGATTGTGGGAATGATGAAAATGTTGATGTTAAACCCATGAAATTTGATTGAATTGTGGGAATTATAGAAATGATGATGTTAAACCCATGAAATTTGATTGAATTGTGGGAATGATGAAAAGTTGATGTTAAACCCATGAAATTTGATTGAATTGTGGGAATGATGAAAATGTTGATGTTAAACCCATGAAATTTGATTGAGTTGTGGGAATGATGAAATGATGATGTTAAACCCATGAAATTTATTGAATTGTGGGAATTATAGAAATGATGATGTTAAACCCATGAAATTTGATTGAATTGTGGGAATGATGAAAATGTTGATGTTTAAACCCATGAAATTTGATTGAATTGTGGGAATTATAAAATGATGTGTAAACCCATGAAATTGATTGAATTGTGGGAATGATGAAAATGATGATGTTTAAACCCATGAAATTTGATTGAATTGTGGGAATGATGAAAATGTTGGGTTTAAACCCATGAAATTGATTGAATTGTGGGAATTATGAAAATGATGATGTTAAACCCATGAAATTTGATTGAATTGTGGGAATGATGAAAATGATGATGTTAAACCATGAAATTTGATTGAATTGTGGGAATGATGAAAATGTTGATGTTAAACCATGAAATTTGATTGAGTTGTGGGAATGATGAAAATGATGATGTTAAACCCATGAAATTTGATTGAATTGTGGGAATTATAGAAATGATGATGTTAAACCCATGAAATTTGATTGAATTGTGGGAATGATGAAAATGTTGATGTTAAACCCATGAAATTTGTTTGAGTTGTGGGAATGATGAAAATGATGATGTTAAACCCATGAAATTTGATTGAATTGTGGGAATGATAGAAATGATGATGTTAAACCCATGAAATTTGATTGATTGGGGGAATGATGAAAATGTTGATGTTAAACCCATGAAATTTGATTGAATTGTGGGAATTATAAAAATGATGATGTTAAACCCATGAAATTTGATTGAATTGTGGGAGTGATGAAAAATGTGTGATGTTAAACCCATGAAATTTGATTGAATTGTTAGAAAGATGAAAATGTTGGTGTTAAACCCATGAAATTTGATTGAATTGTGGGAATTATAGAAATGATGATGTTAAACCCATGAAATTTGATTGAATTGTGGGAATGATGAAAATGTTGATGTTAAACCCATGAAATTTGATTGAGTTGTTGGAATGATGAAAATGTTGATGTTAAACCCATGAAATTTGATTGAATTGTGGGAATTATAGAAATGATGATGTTAAACCCATGAAATTTGATTGAATACTGGGAATGATGAAAATGTTGATGTTAAACCCATGAAATTTGTTTGAGTTGTGGGAATGATGAAAATGATGATGTTAAACCCATGAAATTTGATTGAATTGTGGGAATTATAGAAATGATGATGTTAAACCCATGAAATTTGATTGAATTGTGGGAATGATGAAATGATGATGTTAAACCATGAAATTGATTGAATTGTGGGAAAGATGAAAATGTTGTGTTAAACCCATGAAATTTGATTGAATTGTGGGAATTATAGAAATGATGATGTTAAACCCATGAAATTTGATTGAATTGTGGGAATGATGAAAATGTTGATGTTAAACCCATGAAATTTGATTGAATTGTGGGAATTATAAAAATGATGATGTTAAACCCATGAAATTTGATTGAATTGTGGGAATGATGAAAATGTTGATGTTAAACCCATGAAATTTGATTGATTGTTGTAGAAAGATGAAAATGTTGATGTTAAACCCATGAAATTTGATTGAATTGTGGGAATTATAGAAATGATGATGTTAAACCCATGAAATTTGATTGAATTGTGGGAATGATGAAAATGTTGATGTTAAACCCATGAAATTTGATTGAGTTGTGGGAATGATGAAAATGTTGATGTTAAACCCATGAAATTTGATTGAATTGTGGGAATTATAGAAATGATGATGTTAAACCCATGAAATTTGATTGAATACTGGGAATGATGAAAATGTTGATGTTAAACCCATGAAATTTGATTGAATTGTGGGAATTATAGAAATGATGATGTTAAACCCATGAAATTTGATTGAATTGTGGGAATATAGAAATGATGATGTTAAACCCATGAAATTTGATTGAATTGTGGGAATGATGAAAATGTTGATGTTAAACCATGAAATTTGATTGAATTGTGGGAATTATAGAAATGATGATGTTAAACCCATGAAATTTGATTGAATTGTGGGAATGATGAAAATGTTGATGTTAAACCCATGAAATTGATTGAGTTGTGGGATGATGAAATGTTGATGTTAAACCCATGAAATTTGATTGAATTGTGGGAATTATAGAAATGATGATGTTAAACCCATGAAATTAGATTGAATTGTGGGAATGATGAAAATGTTGATGTTAAACCCATGAAATTTGATTGAGTTGTGGGAATGATGAAAATGTTGATGTTAAACCCATGAAATTTGATTGAATTGTGGGAATTATAGAAATGATGATGTAAACCCATGAAATTTGATTGAATGGGGAATGATGAAAATGTTGATGTTAAACCCATGAAATTTGATTGAATTGTGGGAATGATGAAAATGATGATGTTAAACCCATGAAATTTGATTGAATTGTGGGAATTATAGAAATGATGATGTTAAACCCATGAAATTTGATTGAATTGTGGGAATGATGAAAATGTTGAATTTAAACCCATGAAATTTGATTGAATTGTTGGAATTATAAAAATGATGATGTTAAACCCATGAAATTTGATTGAATTGTGGGATTGATGAAAATGATGATGTTAAACCAATGAAATTTGATTGAATTGTTAGAAAGATGAAAATGTTGGTGTTAAACCATGAAATTTGATTGAATTGTGGGAATTATAGAAATGATGATGTTAAACCCATGAAATTTGATTGAATTGTGGGAATGATGAAAATGTTGATGTTAAACCCATGAAATTTGATTGAGTTGTGGGAATGATGAAAATGTTGATGTTAAACCCATGAAATTTGATTGAATTATGGGAATATAGAAATGATGATGTTAAACCCATGAATTTGATTGAATTGTGGGAATGATGAAAATGTTGATGTTAAACCCATGAAATTTGATTGAGTTGTGGGAATGATGAAAATGATGATGTTAAACCCATGAAATTTGATTGAATTGTGGGAATTATAGAAATGATGATGTTAAACCCATGAAATTTGATTGAATTGTGGGAATGATGAAAATGTTGATGTTAAACCCATGAAATTTGATTGAATTGTGGGATTATAGAAATGATGATGTTAAACCCATGAAATTTGATTGAATTGTGGGAATGATGAAAATGATGATGTTAAACCCATGAAATTTGATTGAATTGTGGGAATGATGAAAATGTTGATGTTAAACCCATGAAATTTGATTGAATTGTGGAATTATAGAAATGATGATGTTAAACCCATGAAATTAGATTGAATTGTGGGAATGATGAAAATGTTGATGTTAAACCCATGAAATTTGATTGAATTGTGGGAATGATGAAAAGGTTGATGTTAAACCCATGAAATTTGATTGAGTTGTGGGAATGATGAAAATGTTGATGTTAAACCCATGAAATTTGATTGAATTATTGGGAATTATAGAAATGATGATGTTAAACCATGAAATTTGATTGAATGTGGGAATGATGAAAATGTTGATGTTAAACCCATGAAATTTGATTGAGTTGTGGGAATGATGAAAATGATGATGTTAAACCCATGAAATTTGATTGAATTGTGGGAATTATAGAAATGATGATGTTAAACCCATGAAATTTGATTGAATTGTGGGAATGATGATGAAAATGTTGATGTTAAACCCATGAAATTTGATTGAATTGTGGGAATGATGAAAATGTTGATGTTAAACCCATGAAATTTGATTGAATTGTGGGAATTATAGAAATGATGATGTTAAACCCATGAAATTTGATTGAATTGTGGGAATGATGAAAATGTTGATTTAAACCCATGAAATTTGATTGAATTGTGGGAATATAAAATGATGATGTTAAACCCATGAAATTTGATTGAATTGTGGGAATGATGAAAATGTTGATGTTAAACCCATGAAATTTGATTGAATTGTGGGAATGATGAAAATGTTGATGTTAAACCCATGAAATTTGATTGAATTGTGGGAATTATAGAAATGATGATGTTAAACCATGAAATTTGATTGAATTGTGGGAATGATGAAAATGTTGATGTTAAACCCATGAAATTTGATTGAGTTGTGGGAATGATGAAAATGTTGATGTTAAACCCATGAAATTTGATTGAATTGTGGGAATTATAGAAATGATGATGTTAAACCCATGAAATTTGATTGAATTGTGGGAATGATGAAAATGTTGATGTTAAACCCATGAAATTTGATTGAGTTGTGGGAATGATGAAAATGATGATGTTAAACCCATGAAATTTGATTGAATTGTGGGAATTATAGAAATGATGATGTTAAACCCATGAAATTTGATTGAATTGTGGGAATGATGAAAATGTTGATGTTAAACCCATGAAATTTGATTGAATTGTGGGAATTATAGAAATGATGATGTTAAACCATGAAATTTGATTGAATTGTGGGAATGATGAAATGATGATGTTAAACCCATGAAATTTGATTGAATTGTGGGAATGATGAAAATGTTGATGTTAAACCCATGAAATTTGATTGAATTGTGGGAATTATAGAAATGATGATGTTAAACCCATGAAATTTGATTGAATTGTGGGAATGATGAAAATGTTGATGTTAAACCCATGAAATTTGATTGAGTTGTGGGAATGATGAAAATGTTGATGTTAAACCCATGAAATTTGATTGAATTGTGGGAATTATAGAAATGATGATGTTAAACCCATGAAATTTGATTGAATTGTGGGAATGATAAAATGTTGATGTTAAACCCATGAAATTTGTTTGAGTTGTGGGAATGATGAAAATGATGATGTTAAACCCATGAAATTTGATTGAATTGTGGGAATTATAGAAATGATGATGTTAAACCCATGAAATTTGATTGAATTGTGGGAATGATGAAAATGTTGATTTAAACCCATGAAATTTGATTGAATTGTGGGAATTATAAAAATGATGATGTTAAACCCATGAAATTTGATTGAATTGTGGGAATGATGAAAATGATGATGTTAAACCCATGAAATTTGATTGAATTGTTAGAAAGATGAAAATGTTGGTGTTAAACCCATGAAATTTGATTGAATTGTGGGAATTATAGAAATGATGATGTTAAACCCATGAAATTAGATTGAATTGTGGGAATGATGAAAATGTTGATGTTAAACCCATGAAATTTGATTGAGTTGTGGGAATGATGAAAATGTTGATGTTAAACCCATGAAATTTGATTGAATTGTGGGAATTATAGAAATGATGATGTTAAACCCATGAAATTTGATTGAATACTGGGAATGATGAAAATGTTGATGTTAAACCCATGAAATTTGTTTGAGTTGTGGGAATGATGAAAATGATGATGTTAAACCCATGAAATTTGATTGAATTGTGGGAATTATAGAAATGATGATGTTAAACCCATGAAATTTGATTGAATTGTGGGAATGATGAAAATGTTGATGTTAAACCCATGAAATTTGATTGAATTGTGGGAATTATAGAAATGATGATGTTAAACCCATGAAATTTGATTGAATTGTGGGAATGATGAAATGATGATGTTAAACCCATGAAATTTGATTGAATTGTGGGAATGATGAAAATGTTGATGTTAAACCCATGAAATTTGATTGAATTGTGGGAATTATAGAAATGATGATGTTAAACCCATGAAATTTGATTGAATTGTGGGAATGATGAAAAGGTTGATGTTAAACCCATGAAATTTGATTGAATTGTGGGAATGATGAAAATGTTGATGTAAACCCATGAAATTTGATTGAGTTGTGGGAATGATGAAAATGATGATGTTAAACCCATGAAATTTGATTGAATTGTGGGAATATAGAAATGATGATGTTAAACCCATGAAATTTGATTGAATTGTGGGAATGATGAAAATGTTGATTTTAAACCCATGAAATTTGATTGAATTGTGGGAATTATAAAATGATGATGTTAAACCCATGAAATTTGATTGAATTGGGGAATGATGAAAATGATTGATGTTAAACCCATGAAATTTGATTGAATTGTTAGAAAGATGAAAATGTTGGGTTTAAACCCATGAAATTTGATTGAATTGTGGGATTATAGAAATGATGATGTTAAACCATGAAATTTGATTGAATTGTGGGAATGATGAAAATGTTGATGTTAAACCCATGAAATTGATTGAATTGTGGGAATGATGAAAATGTGATGTTAAACCCATGAAATTTGATTGAGTGTGGGAATGATGAAAATGATGATGTTAAACCCATGAAATTTGATTGAATTGTGGGAATTATAGAAATGATGATGTTAAACCATGAAATTTGATTGAATTGTGGGAATGATCAAAATGTTGATGTTAAACCCATGAAATTTGATTGAGTTGTGGGAATGATGAAAATGATGATGTTAAACCCATGAAATTTGATTGAATTGTGGGAATGATAGAAATGATGATGTTAAACCCATGAAATTTGATTGAATTGTGGGAATGATGAAAATGTTGATTTAAACCCATGAAATTTGATTGAATTGTGGGAATTTAAAAATGATGATGTTAAACCCATGAAATTTGATTGAATTGTGGGAATGATGAAAATGATGATGTTAAACCCATGAAATTTGATTGAATTGTTGGGAAAGATGAAAATTGTGTTAAACCATGAAATTTGATTGAATTGTGGGAATTATAGAAATGATGATGTTAAACCCATGAAATTTGATTGAATTGTGGGAATGATGAAAATGTTGATGTTAAACCCATGAAATTTGATTGAGTTGTTGGAATGATGAAAATTGATGTTAAACCCATGAAATTTGATTGAATTGTGGGAATGATGAAAATGTTGATGTTAAACCCATGAAATTTGATTGAATTGTTAGAAAGATGAAAATGTTGGTGTTAAACCCATGAAATTTGATTGAATTGTGGGAATTATAGAAATGATGATGTTAAACCCATGAAATTTGATTGAATTGTGGGAATGATGAAAATGTTGATGTTAAACCCATGAAATTTGATTGAGTTGTGGGAATGATGAAAATGTTGATGTTAAACCCATGAAATTTGATTGAATTGTGGGAATTATAGAAATGATGATGTTAAACCCATGAAATTTGATTGAATTGTGGGAATGATGAAAATGTTGATGTTAAACCCATGAAATTTGTTTGAGTTGTGGGAATGATGAAAATGATGATGTTAAACCCATGAAATTTGATTGAATTGTGGGAACTATAGAAATGATGATGTTAAACCCATGAAATTTGATTGAATTGTGGGAATGATGAAAATGTTGGTGTTAAACCCATGAAATTTGATTGAATTGTGGGAATTATAGAAATGATGATGTTAAACCCATGAAATTTGATTGAATTGTGGGAATGATGAAAATGATGATGTTAAACCCATGAAATTTGATTGAGTTGTGGGAATGATGAAAATGTTGATGTTAAACCCATGAAATTTGATTGAATTGTGGGAATTATAGAAATGATGATGTTAAACCCATGAAATTTGATTGAATTGTGGGAATGATGAAAATGTTGATGTTAAACCCATGAAATTTGATTGAGTTGTGGGAATGATGAAAATGTTGATGTTAAACCCATGAAATTTGATTGAATTGTGGGAATTATAGAAATGATGATGTTAAACCCATGAAATTTGATTGAATTGTGGGAATGATCAAAATGTTGATGTTAAACCCATGAAATTTGTTTGAGTTGTGGGAATGATGAAAATGATGATGTTAAACCCAAGAAATTTGATTGAATTGTAGGAATTATAGAAATGATGATGTTAAACCCATGAAATTTGATTGAATTGTGGGAATGATGAAAATGTTGAATTTAAACCCATGAAATTTGATTGAATTGTTGGAATTATAAAAATGATGATGTTAAACCCATGAAATTTGATTGAATTGTGGGAATGATGAAAATGATGATGTTAAACCCATGAAATTTGATTGAATTGTTAGAAAGATGAAAATGTTGGTGTTAAACCCATGAAATTTGATTGAATTGTGGGAATTATAGAAATGATGATGTTAAACCCATGAAATTAGATTGAATTGTGGGAATGATGAAAATGTTGATGTTAAACCCATGAAGTTTGATTGAGTTGTGGGAATGATGAAAATGTTGATGTTAAACCCATGAAATTTGATTGAATTATGGGAATTATAGAAATGATGATGTTAAACCCATGAAGTTTGATTGAATACTGGGAATGATGAAAATGTTGATGTTAAACCCATGAAATTTGTTTGAGTTGTGGGAATGATGAAAATGATGATGTTAAACCCAAAAAAATTGATTGAATTGTGGGAACTATAGAAATGATGATGTTAAACCCATGAAATTTGATTGAATTGTGGGAATGATGAAAATGTTGGTGTTAAACCCATGAAATTTGATTGAATTGTGGGAATTATAGAAATGATGATGTTAAACCCATGAAATTTGATTGAATTGTGGGAATGATGAAAATGATGATGTTAAACCCATGAAATTTGATTGAGTTGTGGGAATGATGAAAATGTTGATGTTAAACCCATGAAATTTGATTGAATTATGGGAATTATAGAAATGATGATGTTAAACCCATGAAATTTGATTGAATTGTGGGAATGATGAAAATGTTGATGTTAAACCCATGAAATTTGATTGAATTGTGGGAATGATGAAAAGGTTGATGTTAAACCCATGAAATTTGATTGAGTTGTGGGAATGATGAAAATGATGATGTTAAACCCATGAAATTTTATTGAATTGTGGGAATTATAGAAATGATGATGTTAAACCCATGAAATTTGATTGAATTGTGGGAATGATGAAAATGTTGATTTTAACCCATGAAATTTGATTGAATTGTGGGAATATAAAAATGATGATGTTAAACCCATGAAATTTGATTGAATTGTGGGAATGATGAAAATGATGATGTTAAACCCATGAAATTTGATTGAATTGTTAGAAAGATGAAAATGTTGGTGTTAAACCCATGAAATTTGATTGAATTGTGGGAATTATAGAAATGATGATGTTAAACCCATGAAATTTGATTGAATTGTGGGAATGATGAAAATGTTGATGTTAAACCCATGAAATTTGATTGAATTGTGGGAATGATGAAAAGGTTGATGTTAAACCCATGAAATTTGATTGAGTTGTGGGAATGATGAAAATGATGATGTTAAACCCATGAAATTTTTTTGAATTGTGGGAATTATAGAAATGATGATGTTAAACCCATGAAATTTGATTGAATTGTGGGAATGATAAAAATGATGATGTTAAACCCATGAAATTTGATTGAGTTGTGGGAATGATGAAAATGATGATGTTAAACCCATGAAATTTGATTGAATTGTGGGAATCATAGAAATGATGATGTTAAACCCATGAAATTTGATTGAATTGTGGGAATGATGAAAATGTTGATTTTAAACCCATGAAATTTGATTGAATTGTGGGAATTATAAAAATGATGATGTTAAACCCATGAAATTTGATTGAATTGTGGGAGTGATGAAAATGATGATGTTAAACCCAATGAAATTTGATTGAATTGTTAGAAAGATGAAAATGTTGGTGTTAAACCCATGAAATTTGATTGAATTGTGGGAATTATAGAAATGATGATGTTAAACCCATGAAATTAGATTGAATTGTGGGAATGATGAAAATGTTGATGTTAAACCCATGAAATTTGATTGAGTTGTTGGAATGATGAAAATGTTGATGTTAAACCCATGAAATTTGATTGAATTATGGGAATTATAGAAATGATGATGTTAAACCCATGAAATTTGATTGAATACTGGGAATGATGAAAATGTTGATGTTAAGCCCATGAAATTTGTTTGAGTTATAGGAATGATGAAAATGATGATGTTAAACCCATGAAATTTGATTGAATTGTGGGAATTATAGAAATGATGATGTTAAACCCATGAAATTTGATTGAATTGTGGGAGTGATGAAAATGATGATGTTAAACCCATGAAATTTGATTGAATTGTTAGAAAGATGAAAATGTTGGTGTTAAACCCATGAAATTTGATTGAATTGTGGGAATTATAGAAATGATGATGTTAAACCCATGAAATTTGATTGAATTGTGGGAATGATGAAAATGTCGATTTTAAACCCATGAAATTTGATTGAATTGTGGGAATTATAAAAATGATGATGTTAAACCCATGAAATTTGATTGAATTGTGGGAATGATGAAAATGTTGATGTTAAACCTATGAAATTTGATTGAATTGTTAGAAAGATGAAAATGTTGGTGTTACATGCGAATTTGCATGAGGTCTTCCATGTGTCTCAGTTGAGGAGGTACATTCCTGATCCGTCGCATGTGGTCCAAGTGGATGATGTACATGTGAGAGATAACCTGACTGTTGAAACATCACCTATGAGGATTGAGGATCGAGAGTTGAAGCGGTTGCGGGGTAAAGAGATTGTTTTGGTTAAGGTAGCTTGGGGAGGACCAGCAGGTGGCAATGTGACTTGGGAACTTGAGAGTCAGATGAAGGAGTCATATCCGGAGTTATTCGCTTGAGGTATGTTTTCGATGACGAAAACTCTTTTAGTGGGGGAGAGTTGTAACACCCCGATAAAATAAGATAATTATTTAATTTAAGTTAATAATATATTTATTAATTTAATTAAATAATTGGAATATTATTATTGGAATTATTATTATTGGGTTATTATTTTATTGGAATAAAAGTTGGAATTTAGAAAAGGTCCCATTTAGTAAAAAGGTTTATTTTTCACGTGAAAAGGAAAAGAGACAGAAAAGTCGAAAAAAGAGCAAAGAGAACCAGAGAACAAGGGTTGAAGAGAGGAAGAGCTTGAAGCTGAAGGATTTCCGGATTAACTCAGGTAAGGGGGGTTTATCGTCGATTAATGGGTATTATGGGATAACATGTAATGGGTAGTGATAGACTATTGATTTGTCCCTGATTAGAATGATGCATGATGAAATTGTGAAATATTGGATGAACTAAAATTGGATTATAATGGAAGGGAATTCGTAGGAATTAGATGTAAAAATGTTAGAATTTGTGAAATCGAATAGGGGATAATTCGTGTTAGATGATATGAACGATTACTGTGTAGAAATTGGATTGTAGGAGGTTGGAATTGGGAGATCTCGTAGCAGAGAACACCATTGCAGATCTGGAAATCTGGTTTCTGGTCATACGCGTATGGCACTAGGCAATACGCGTATGAGATGGCCTGGTACGCGTATGGCAATAGGCATTACGCGTATGGATGAGGAAGATGATGTTTTGAACGTGGTTTGGTCTCTGTTGGTACGCGTATGGGGAAGTGGTACGCGTAGCATACGCGTATGAGACAGGTGATACGCGTATGGGATTGGCGTAGAAATGGGCCATACGCGTATGGGACTAGGCAATACGCGTATGGGCAGGATTGTGATTTTTCTGTGCTGTTATCGTGCAGTTTTTGGTAGTTCAGTTGAGTAATGTAATTTAGCTGATGTATGATAGAGTAGGGATCATTTCCCGTTGTTTTGAGTAGTATAGGTATTAGTAGAGTATGCTAATGCTGTGATTGATTATGTGGTATGACATGATATGATTGTGTGGGATATGTTGATGATGCATGATGATATGCATAATGTTGTGAATGTATCTATCATGTATGAATTGTGAATGGACTGTTTATGGCTTAGAGTGTGAGCATATGTCCATTGTGGATGATTGTTGATGTTTGCATGACTAAGTGATTTAGCTTGCATATTGTGGCCTTTATGGTGGTAGCTAATTCCCATGGTGAGGAATTAGTGAGTTAGTATTGTGGATTGTTGTTGATGTTTGCATGCTAGGTGATTAGCGTGCATATCATAGCCCTTGGGGTGGTAGCTAATTCCCATGGTGAGGAATTAGTGAGTGAGTCACTAGGTCTCAAATGAGTGGGACTAGTGAGCTTGGTAGCCGTATCTGGATTTGGTCGGTGAGGTTGAACTATATGTTCACGAATAGTCGGTACCGCATGCATGGAGTCTCATTGCATAATGTATGTATGTATGGCGTATAATATGAATGGATGTATTCCAATATTATACGTGTGTTTTTTGTTGTGTTGAGTTTGAGTATGATGATGATGATGATTATGAGTTGATATTGCCGTTGCTGAATGTGTGATCTGATTAGGGTGATGAATGTGTTAAATTACTTAACATTACATGATATTTTATAATGCTTATTATATCGATTGAGGAACTCACCCTTACAACTATTTTTCAGGTAACGAGCAGTGATTGAGTAGAAGCTAGTGCTTGGAGTCTAGTGTAGTCTCCTTAGTGGGTCATGCTCTGATAGATGTAACATCGGGACGGGATGTTTTACCTTGTTGAATAATTTTACATGTAATGTGTTACATGTTTTGCATGATTGATTTGATTTCTATCCGCTGCGTATTATGCAAATGTTTATTTTGATTAATAAAGAGCATGACAGTTATTTGGTGAATGGTGTGAAGTGATTGTGTGACACCCTTAATTGCATATTACTCTGATTTATATTTGTTGTTTTAATTAATTTTGGGGTATTTTAGAAGGGTGTTACATTAGTGGTATCAGAGCATAGTCGGTCGAGTCGAGTCGTAATTATTCTGTTTCCCTGTACGGGATAGGTGTTGTGTAACCCTATCAGTACTTATTGTTTTAGCTTGTTGGGTTTTCAGAATAGAGATGGCTGGAAGAGGTAGAGATGATGCTGCGATTGCTGAGGCTCTGGGTATGCTAGCTGGAGTACTTGGAGGGAATCCGAATGTTGTGGGAATGGGAGCTGCTCGTCAACTGAGTGAGTTCCAGAAGAACAATCCTCCAATGTTCAAGGGAGCATACGATCCAGATGGTGCTCAGAAGTGGTTGAAGGAGATCGAGAGGATCTTCCGAGTGACTGAGTGTGCCGATAACCAGAAGGTCAGGTTCGGTACGCATATGCTGTCAGAGGAAGCAGATGATTGGTGGGTTGCTACCCGCACTGAGTTGGAAGCTGCTGGGAATGCTGAGATCACTTGGGCTGTGTTCAGAGAGAGATTCCTGAGGAAGTACTTTCCAGAGGATGTCAGAGGAAAGAAAGAGATAGAGTTCTTAGAATTGAAGCAGGGCAACGGTCTGTTACTGAGTATGCTGCTAAGTTCACAGAGCTGTCGAAGTATTACACTCCCTATAATGAGGCTACTGGGGAATTTTCAAAATGTGTGAAGTTTGAGAACGGGTTACGTCCCGAGATCAAGCAGGCTATTGGGTATCAGCGGATTAGAGTGTTTTCTGACTTGGTTGACTGTTGCAGGATTTTTGAACAGGATACCAAGGCCAGAGCAGAGAGCTATCAGCAGAGGGTTGATAGGAAAGGCAAGAATCAGAATGATCGTGGGAAACCGTATGCAGCTGGCAAAGGTTTCCAGAGACAGAGTGGGATGAAGAGGCCTAGTGGGGGAGACTCCAGTGCCCCTGCTAAGTGTTACAGATGTGGTCAGGCTGGACATCGTATCCATGAGTGTACCAGTACTGAGAAGAAGTGTTTCAAGTGTGGAAAAGGTGGTCACTTGGCTGCAGAGTGCCGGTTGAAGACTGTGACTTGTTTCAACTGTGGAGAGGTGGGTCATATCAGTCCACAGTGTCCTAAGCCGAAGAAAGAGAACCAGTCGGGAGGCAAGGTCTTTGCTTTATCGGGTTCTGAGACTTCTGCAGATGATCGTTTGATCCGAGGTACGTGTTATATTAATGGCTTTCCTCTTGTAGCTATTATTGACACAGGTGCGACTCATTCCTTTATATCTTTGGATTGTGCTGTGAAACTTAAGTTAGAGATATCTGAGATGCATGGAAGTATGGTGATTGATACTCCTGCGAAGGGTTCAGTGACTACTACTTCAGTTTGTTTAAATTGTCCTTTGAGTATTTTTGGTAGAGACTTTGGGATGGACCTTGTGTGTCTTCCACTAGTGCAGATTGATGTTATCCTGGGTATGAACTGGTTGGTGTTTAACCGAGTTTATATCAACTGTTTTGATAAGACTGTGATCTTTCCTGAGATTGAGGAAGGAAAGAGTTTGTTTCTATCAGCAAGGCAGGTGAATGAGGCAGTAGCAGATGGGGCAGAGTTGTTTATGCTGTTAGCGACTTTGGAGGCTAAAGATAAACTGGTGATTTGCGATCTAGCCGTGGTGTGTGATTTTCCTGATGTGTTTCCTGAAGAAGTGAATGAATTACCGCCAGAGCGTGAAGTTGAGTTCTCGATTGATTTGGTACCTGGTACTAGGCCGATATCGATGGCTCCGTACCGTATGTCTGCTGTTGAGTTAACTGAATTGAAGAGTCAGTTGGAAGATCTGTTGGATAAGAAATTTATTCGTCCGAGTGTGTCACCGTGGGGTGCACCAGTGTTATTGGTTAAGAAGAAAGAAGGTACTATGAGGTTGTGTGTGGACTACAGGCAACTGAATAAAGTGACGATCAAGAATCGGTATCCTTTGCCGAGGATTGATGATTTGATGGATCAGTTGGTTGGTGCGAGTGTGTTCAGCAAAATAGATTTGAGATCTGGGTATCATCAGATACGTGTGAAAACTGAGGATATTCAGAAGACTGCTTTCAGAACAAGGTATGGACATTATGAGTATTCTGTAATGCCTTTTGGTGTGACTAATGCGCCTGGAGTATTTATGGAGTATATGAATAGGATTTTCCATCCGTACCTAGACAAGTTTGTTGTGGTGTTTATTGACGATATTTTGGTGTATTCGAAATCTGAAGAAGAGCATGCTGAGCATTTGAGAGTGGTTTTAGGAGTTCTACGAGAAAAGAAGTTATTTGCTAAACTGTCTAAGTGTGAATTTTGGTTAGAAGAGGTTAGTTTTCTTGGTCATGTGATTTCAAGAGGTGGTGTTGCTGTTGATCCTTCTAAGATAGAAGCGGTATCTAAGTGGGAAGCTCCGAAGTCAGTTTCTGAGATAAGGAGTTTTCTTGGACTTGCAGGTTATTATAGGAAATTCATTGAGGGATTTTCTAAGTTGGCGTTACCGTTGACGATGTTGACTAGAAAGGGGCAAGCGTTTGTTTGGGACTCAAAATGTGAAGAAGGTTTCCAAGAGTTAAAGAGAAGGTTAACTACTGCTCCTATTCTGATATTACCGAGTCCGTCGGAACCATTTGAGGTTTACTGTGATGCTTCATTGTTGGGTTTGGGTGGTGTGTTGATGCAGAATAAGCAGGTTATAGCTTATGCTTCGAGACAACTGAGGGTTCATGAGAGGAACTATCCGACACACGATTTAGAGTTGGCAGCTGTGGTATTTGTTCTGAAGTTATGGAGGCATTACTTGTACGGGTCAAGATTTGAGGTTTTCAGTGACCATAAAAGTTTAAAGTATTTGTTTGATCAGAAAGAGCTGAATATGAGACAGAGGAGATGGTTAGAGTTTCTGAAGGATTATGACTTTGGTTTGAATTACCATCCGGGTAAAGCAAACGTAGTGGCTGATGCATTGAGTCGGAAATCATTGCATATGTCTATGTTAATGGTTAAGGAATTGGATTTAATTGAGCAGTTTAGAGACTTGAGTTTGGTGTGTGAGAGTACTCACAATAGTGTTAAATTGGGAATGTTGAAGTTAACGAGTGGTATTCTGGATGAGATTAGAGAGGGTCAGAAATCCGATGTGCTTTTGGTTGATAAGTTGACTCTAGTGAATCAAGGTCAAGGTGGTGAATTCAGAGTTGATGAGAATGGTGTTTTGAAATTTGGTAATCGGGTGTGTATTCCGGATGTTACCGAACTTAAGAAGAGTATTCTTGAGGAAGGACATCGTAGTGGCCTGAGTATTCATCCTGGAGCTACGAAGATGTATCATGATTTGAAAAAGTTATTTTGGTGGCCGGGAATGAAAAGAGAAATTGCGAGTTTTGTTTATTCTTGTTTGACTTGTCAGAAGTCAAAGATTGAGCATCAGAAGCCGTCTGGGCTAATGCAACCGTTGGCTATTCCAGAGTGGAAGTGGGATAGTATCAGTATGGATTTTGTTTCTGGTTTACCGAGGACAATTAAGAATTTTGAAGCTATTTGGGTGATTGTTGACAGATTGACAAAATCGGCTCATTTCATTCCGATCAGAATGGATTATCCGTTAGAGAGATTAGCTGAGTTGTATATTGAGAAGATTGTAAGTTTGCATGGTATTCCGTCGAGTATTGTTTCGGACAGAGATCCTAGATTTACATCGAAGTTCTGGGAAGGTTTGCAGAGGGCTTTGGGAACTAAGCTGAGATTGAGTTCTGCATATCATCCGCAGACTGATGGTCAGACTGAGAGGACGATTCAGTCACTAGAGGATCTTTTGAGGGCTTGTGTTTTGGAAAAGGGAGGTGCTTGGGATTGTTATTTACCTTTGATTGAGTTTACCTACAACAATAGTTTTCATTCGAGCATTGGTATGGCACCGTTTGAAGCTTTGTATGGTAGGAGATGTCGGACACCTTTATGTTGGTATGAGTCCGGTGAGAGTGCTGTGGTTGGACCGGAGATTGTTCAACAAACTACGGAAAAGATTAAGATGATTCAGGAGAAGATGAGGATTGCTCAGAGTCGTCAGAAGAGTTATCACGACAAGAGGAGGAAGTCACTTGAGTTTCAAGAGGGAGATCATGTGTTTCTTCGTGTTACTCCGATAACTGGGGTTGGTCGAGCTTTGAAGTCGAAGAAGTTGACACCTCGATTTATTGGTCCTTATCAGATTTTGGAGAGGATAGGGGAGGTAGCCTATCGTATCGCTTTACCGCCGTCACTTGCGAATTTGCATGAGGTTTTTCATGTGTCTCAGTTGAGGAGGTACATTCCTGATCCGTCGCATGTGGTCCAAGTAGATGATGTACAGGTGAGAGATAACCTGACTGTTGAAACATCACCTATGAGGATCGAGGATCGAGAGTTGAAGCAGTTGCGGGGTAAAGAGATTGCTTTGGTGAAGGTAGCTTGGGGAGGACCAGCAGGTGGCAATGTGACTTGGGAACTTGAGAGTCAGATGAAGGAGTCTTATCCAGAGTTATTCGCTTGAGGTATGTTTTCGAGGACGAAAACTCTTTTAGTGGGGGAGAGTTGTAACACCCCGATAAAATAAGATAATTATTTAATTTAAGTTAATAATATATTTATTAATTTAATTAAATAATTGGAATATTATTATTGGAATTATTATTATTGGGTTATTATTTTATTGGAATAAAAGTTGGAATTAGAAAAGGTCCCATTTGGTAAAAAGGTTTTTTTTCACGTGAAAAGGAAAAGAGACAGAAAAGTGGAAAAGGGCAAAGAGAACCAGAGAACAAGGGTTGAAGAGAGGAAGAGCTTGAAGCTCAAGGATTGCCGGATTAACTCAGGTAAGGGGGGTTTATCGTCGTTTAATGGGTATTATGGGATAACATGTAATGGGTAGTGATAAACCATTGATTTGACCCTGATTAGAATGATGCATGATGAAATTGTGAAATATTGGATGAACGAAATTGGATTATAATTGAAGGAATTCGTAGGAATTAGATGTAAAAATGTTAGAATTTGTGAAATCGAATAGGGTATGATTCGTGTTAGATGATATGAACGATTACTGTGTAAAATTGGACTGTAGGAGGTTGGAATTGGGAGATCTCGTAGCAGAGAAACCATAGCAGATCTGGAAATCTGGTTTCTGGTCATACGCGTATGGCACTAGGCAATACGCGTATGAGATGGCTGGTACGCGTATGGCAATAGGCATTACGCGTATGGATGAGGAAGATGATGTTTTGAACGTGGTTTGGTCTCTGTTGGTACGGTATGGGGAAGTGGAAGCGTAGCATACGCGTATGAGACAGGTGATACGCGTATGGATTGGCGTAGAAATGGGCCATACGCGTATGGGACTAGGCAATACGCGTATGGGCAGGATTGTGATTTTTCTGTGCTGTTATCGTGCAGTTTTTGGTTGTTCAGCTGAGTAATGTAATTTAGCTGATGTATGATAGAGTAGGGATCATTTCCCGTTGTTTTGAGTAGTATAGGTATTAGTAGAGTATGCTAATGCTGTGATTGATTATGTGGTATGACATGATATGATTGTGTGGGAATATGTTGATGATGCATGATGATATGCATCATGTTGTGAATGTATCTAATCATGTATGAAATTATGAATGGACTGTTTATGGCTTAGAGTGTGAGCATATGTCCATTGTGGATGATTGTTGATGTTTGCATGACTAAGTGATTTAGCTTGCATATTGTGGCCTTTATGGTGGTAGCTAATTCCCATGGTGAGGAATTAGTGAGTTAGTATTGTGGATGTTTTGATGTTTGCATGCTAGGTGATTAGCGTGCATATCATGGCCCTTGGGGTGGTAGCTAATTCCCATGGTGAGGAATTAGTGAGTGAGTCACTATGTCTCAAATGAGTGGGACTATTGAGCTTGGTAGCCGTACCTGGATTTGGTCGGTGAGGTTGAACTATATGTTCACGAATAGTCGGTACCGCATGCATGGAGTCTCATTGCATAATGTATGTATGTATGGCGTATAATATGAATGGATGTATTCCAATATTATACGTGTGTTTTATTGTTGTGTTGAGTTTGAGTATGATGATGATGATGATTATGAGTTGATATTGCCGTTGCTGAATATGTGTGATCTGATTAGGGTGATGATATGTGTTAAATTACTTAACATTGCATGATATTTTATAATGCTTATTATATCGATTGAGGAACTCACCCTTACAACTATTTTTCAGGTAGCGAGCAGTGATTGAGTAGAAGCTAGTGCTTGGAGTCTAGTGTAGTCTCCTTAGTGGGTCATGCTCTGATAGATGTAACATCGGGACGGGACGTTTTACCTTGTGGAATAATTTTACATGTAATGTGTTACATGTTTTGCATGATTGATTCGATTTCTATCCGCTGCGAATTCTGCAAATGTTATTTTGTTTAAATAAAGAGCATGACAGTTATTATGGTGTGAAGTGATTGTGTGACACCCTTAATTGCATATCTACTCTGATTTATGTTTTGATGTTTTAATTTATTTTGGGGTATTTAGAAGGGTGTTACATTAAACCCATGAAATTTTATTGAATTGTGGGAATTATAGAAATGATGATGTTAAACCCATGAAATTTGATTGAATTGTGGGAATGATGAAAATGATGATGTTAAACCCATGAAATTTGATTGAATTATGGGAATTATAGAAATGATGATGCTTAACCCATGAAATTTGATTGAATTGTGGGAATGATGAAAAGGTTGATGTTAAACCCATGAAATTTAATTGAGTTGTGGGAATGATGAAAATGATGATGTTAAACCCATGAAATTTTATTGAATTGTGGGAATTATAGAAAAGATGATGTTAAACCCATGAAATTTGATTGAATTGTGGGAATGATGAAAATGTTGATGTTAAACCTATGAAATTTGATTCAATTGTTAGAAAGATGAAAATGTTGGTCTTAAAACCCTGAAATCAGATTGAAATGTGGGAATTATAGAAATGACGATGTTAAACCCATGAAATTTGATTGAATTGTGGGAATGATGAAAATGTTGATGTTAGACCCATGAAATTTGATTGAGTTGTAGGAATGATGAAAATGATGATGTTAAACCTATGAAATTTGATTGAATTGTGGGAATTATAGAAATGATGATGTTAAACCCATGAAATTTGATTGAATTGTGGGAATGATGAAAATGTTGATGTTAAACCCATGAAATTTGATTGAATTGTGGGAATTATAGAAATGATGATGTTAACCCATGAAATTTGATTGAATTGTGGGAATGATGAAAATGATGATGTTAAACCCATGAAATTTTATTGAATTGTGGGAATTACAGAAATGATGATGTTAAACCCATGAAATTTGATTGAATTGTGGGAATGATGAAAATGTTGATGTTAAACCCATGAAATTTGTTTGAGTTGTGGGAATGATGAAAATGATGATGTTAAACCCATGAAATTTGATTGAATTGTGGGAATTATAGAAATGATGATGTTAAACCCATGAAATTTGATTGAATTGTGGGAATGATGAAAATGTTGATTTTAAACCCATGAAATTTGATTGAATTGTGGGAATTATAAAAATGATGATGTTGAACCCATGAAATTTGATTGAATTTGTGGATTGATGAAAATGATGATGTTAAACCAATGAAATTTGATTGAATTGTTAGAAAGATGAAAATGTTGGTGTTAAACCCATGAAATTTGATTGATATGTGGGAATTATAGAAATGATGATGTTAAACCCATGAAATTAGATTGAATTGTGGGAATGATGAAAATGTTGATGTTAAACCCATGAAATTTGATTGAGTTGTGGGAATGATGAAAATGTTGATGTTAAACCCATGAAATTTGATTGAATTATTGGAATTATAGAAATGATGATGTTAAACCCATGAAATTTGATTGAATACTGGGAATGATGAAAATGTTGATGTTAAACCCATGAAATTTGTTTGAGTTGTGGGAATGATGAAAATGATGATGTTAAACCCATGAAATTTGATTGAATTGTGGGAATTATAGAAATGATGATGTTAAACCCATGAAATTTGATTGAATTGTGGGAATGATGAAAATGTTGATTTTAAACCCATGAAATTTGATTGAATTGTGGGAATTATAAAAATGATGATGTTAAACCCATGAAATTTGATTGAATTGTGGGAATGATGAAAATGATGATGTTAAACCCATGAAATTTGATTGAATTGTTAGAAAGATGAAAATGTTGGTGTTAAACCCATGAAATTTGATTGAATTGTGGGAATTATAGAAATGATGATGTTAAACCCATGAAATTTGATTGAATTGTGGGAATGATGAAAATGTTGATGTTA
Organism: Lathyrus oleraceus; assembly: GCF_024323335.1. Classification (NCBI taxonomy): domain Eukaryota; kingdom Viridiplantae; phylum Streptophyta; class Magnoliopsida; order Fabales; family Fabaceae; genus Lathyrus; species Lathyrus oleraceus. The sequence continues at coordinate 28,492 of NW_026113055.1, forward strand.
AACCCATGAAATTTGATTGAATTGTGGGAATGATGAAAATGTTGATGTTAAACCCATGAAATTTGATTGAGTTGTGGGAATGATGAAAATGATGATGTTAAACCCATGAAATTTGATTGAATTGTGGGAATTATAGAAATGATGATGTTAAACCCATGAAATTTGATTGAATTGTGGGAATGATGAAAATGTTGATGTTAAACCCATGAAATTTGATTGAGTTGTGGGAATGATGAAAATGATGATGTTAAACCCATGAAATTTGATTGAATTGTGGGAATTATAGAAATGATGATGTTAAACCCATGAAATTTGATTGAATTGTGGGAATGATGAAAATGTTGATTTTAAACCCATGAAATTTGATTGAATTGTGGGAATTATAAAAATGATGATGTTAAACCCATGAAATTTGATTGAATTGTGGGAATGATGAAAATGATGATGTTAAACCCATGAAATTTGATTGAATTGTTAGAAAGATGAAAATGTTGATGTTAAACCCATGAAATTTGATTGAATTGTGGGAATTATAGAAATGATGATGTTAAACCCATGAAATTTGATTGAATTGTGGGAATGATGAAAATGTTGATGTTAAACCCATGAAATTTGATTGAATTGTGGGAATGATGAAAATGTTGATGTTAAACCCATGAAATTTGATTGAATTGTGGGAAAGATGAAAATGATGATGTTAAACCCATGAAATTTGATTGAATTGTGGGAATTATAGAAATGATGATGTTAAACCCATGAAATTTGATTGAATTGTGGGAATGATGAAAATGTTGATTTTAAACCCATGAAATTTGATTGAATTGTGGGAATTATAAAAATGATGATGTTAAACCCATGAAATTTGATTGAATTGTGGGAATGATGAAAATGATGATGTTAAACCCATGAAATTTGATTGAATTGTGGAAAGATGAAAATGTTGGTGTTAAACCCATGAAATTTGATTGAATTGTGGGAATTATAGAAATGATGATGTTAAACCCATGAAATTTGATTGAATTGTGGGAATGATGAAAATGTTGATGTTAAACCCATGAAATTTGATTGAATTGTGGGAATGATGAAAATGTTGATGTTAAACCCATGAAATTTGATTGAATTGTGGGAATGATGAAAATGATGATGTTAAACCCATGAAATTTGATTGAATTGTGGGAATTATAGAAATGATGATGTTAAACCCATGAAATTTGATTGAATTGTGGGAATGATGAAAATGTTGATGTTAAACCCATGAAATTTGATTGAGTTGTGGGAATGATGAAAATGATGATGTTAAACCCATGAAATTTGATTGAATTGTGGGAATTATAGAAATGATGATGTTAAACCCATGAAATTTGATTGAATTGTGGGAATGATGAAAATGTTGATTTAAACCCATGAAATTTGATTGAATTGTGGGAATTATAAAAATGATGATGTTAAACCCATGAAATTTGATTGAATTGTGGGAATGATGAAAATGATGATGTTAAACCCATGAAATTTGATTGAATTGTGGGAATGATGAAAATGTTGATGTTAAACCCATGAAATTTGATTGAATTGTGGGAATTATAGAAATGATGATGTTAAACCCATGAAATTTGATTGAATTGTGGGAATGATGAAAATGTTGATGTTAAACCCATGAAATTTGATTGAATTGTGGGAATGATGAAAATGTTGATGTTAAACCCATGAAATTTGATTGAATTGTGGGAATGATGAAAATGTTGATGTTAAACCCATGAAATTTGATTGAATTGTGGGAATTATAGAAATGATGATGTTAAACCCATGAAATTTGATTGAATTGTGGGAATGATGAAAATGTTGATGTTAAACCCATGAAATTTGATTGAATTGTGGGAATGATGAAAATGATGATGTTAAACCCATGAAATTTGATTGAATTGTGGGAATTATAGAAATGATGATGTTAAACCCATGAAATTTGATTGAATTGTGGGAATGATGAAAATGTTGATTTTAAACCCATGAAATTTGATTGAATTGTGGGAATTATAAAAATGATGATGTTAAACCCATGAAATTTGATTGAATTGTGGGAATGATGAAAATGATGATGTTAAACCCATGAAATTTGATTGAATTGTAGAAAGATGAAAATGTTGATGTTAAACCCATGAAATTTGATTGAATTGTGGGAATTATAGAAATGATGATGTTAAACCATGAAATTTGATTGAATTGTGGGAATGATGAAAATGTTGATGTTAAACCCATGAAATTTGATTGAATTGTGGGAATGATGAAAATGTTGATGTTAAACCCATGAAATTTGATTGAATTGTGGGAATGATGAAAATGATGATGTTAAACCCATGAAATTTGATTGAATTGTGGGAATTATAGAAATGATGATGTTAAACCCATGAAATTTGATTGAATTGTGGGAATGATGAAAATGTTGATGTTAAACCCATGAAATTTGATTGAATTGTGGGAATGATGAAAATGATGATGTTAAACCCATGAAATTTGATTGAATTGTGGGAATTATAGAAATGATGATGTTAAACCCATGAAATTTGATTGAATTGTGGGAATGATGAAAATGTTGATGTTAAACCCATGAAATTTGATTGAATTGTGGGAATTATAAAAATGATGATGTTAAACCCATGAAATTTGATTGAATTGTGGGAATGATGAAAATGATGATGTTAAACCCATGAAATTTGATTGAATTGTGGGAAAGATGAAAATGTTGATGTTAAACCCATGAAATTTGATTGAATTGTGGGAATTATAGAAATGATGATGTTAAACCCATGAAATTTGATTGAATTGTGGGAATGATGAAAATGTTGATGTTAAACCCATGAAATTTGATTGAATTGTGGGAATGATGAAAATGTTGATGTTAAACCCATGAAATTTGATTGAATTGTGGGAATGATGAAAATGATGATGTTAAACCCATGAAATTTGATTGAATTGTGGGAATTATAGAAATGATGATGTTAAACCCATGAAATTTGATTGAATTGTGGGAATGATGAAAATGTTGATGTTAAACCCATGAAATTTGATTGAATTGTGGGAATTATAAAAATGATGATGTTAAACCCATGAAATTTGATTGAATTGTGGGAATGATGAAAATGATGATGTTAAACCCATGAAATTTGATTGAATTGTGGAAAGATGAAAATGTTGATGTTAAACCCATGAAATTTGATTGAATTGTGGGAATTATAGAAATGATGATGTTAAACCCATGAAATTTGATTGAATTGTGGGAATGATGAAATGTTGATGTTAAACCCATGAAATTTGATTGAATTGTGGGAATGATGAAAATGTTGATGTTAAACCCATGAAATTTGATTGAATTGTGGGAATGATGAAAATGATGATGTTAAACCCATGAAATTTGATTGAATTGTGGGAATTATAGAAATGATGATGTTAAACCCATGAAATTTGATTGAATTGTGGGAATGATGAAAATGTTGATGTTAAACCCATGAAATTTGATTGAATTGTGGGAATGATGAAAATGATGATGTTAAACCCATGAAATTTGATTGAATTGTGGGAATTATAGAAATGATGATGTTAAACCCATGAAATTTGATTGAATTGTGGGAATGATGAAAATGTTGATGTTAAACCCATGAAATTTGATTGAATTGTGGGAATTATAAAAATGATGATGTTAAACCCATGAAATTTGATTGAATTGTGGGAATGATGAAAATGATGATGTTAAACCCATGAAATTTGATTGAATTGTGGGAAATGAAAATGTTGATGTTAAACCCATGAAATTTGATTGAATTGTGGGAATTATAGAAATGATGATGTTAAACCCATGAAATTTGATTGAATTGTGGGAATGATGAAAATGTTGATGTTAAACCCATGAAATTTGATTGAATTGTGGGAATGATGAAAATGTTGATGTTAAACCCATGAAATTTGATTGAATTGTGGGAATGATGAAAATGATGATGTTAAACCCATGAAATTTGATTGAATTGTGGGAATTATAGAAATGATGATGTTAAACCCATGAAATTTGATTGAATTGTGGGAATGATGAAAATGTTGATGTTAAACCCATGAAATTTGATTGAGTTGTGGGAATGATGAAAATGATGATGTTAAACCCATGAAATTTGATTGAATTGTGGGAATTATAGAAATGATGATGTTAAACCCATGAAATTTGATTGAATTGTGGGAATGATGAAAATGTTGATGTTAAACCCATGAAATTTGATTGAATTGTGGGAATGATGAAAATGATGATGTTAAACCCATGAAATTTGATTGAATTGTGGGAATGATGAAAATGATGATGTTAAACCCATGAAATTTGATTGAATTGTGGGAAAGATGAAAATGTTGATGTTAAACCCATGAAATTTGATTGAATTGTGGGAATTATAGAAATGATGATGTTAAACCCATGAAATTTGATTGAATTGTGGGAATGATGAAAATGTTGATGTTAAACCCATGAAATTTGATTGAATTGTGGGAATTATAAAAATGATGATGTTAAACCCATGAAATTTGATTGAATTGTGGGAATGATGAAAATGATGATGTTAAACCCATGAAATTTGATTGAATTGTGGGAATGATGAAAATGTTGATGTTAAACCCATGAAATTTGATTGAATTGTGGGAATTATAGAAATGATGATGTTAAACCCATGAAATTTGATTGAATTGTGGGAATGATGAAAATGTTGATGTTAAACCCATGAAATTTGATTGAATTGTGGGAATGATGAAAATGTTGATGTTAAACCCATGAAATTTGATTGAATTGTGGGAATGATGAAAATGATGATGTTAAACCCATGAAATTTGATTGAATTGTGGGAATTATAGAAATGATGATGTTAAACCCATGAAATTTGATTGAATTGTGGGAATGATGAAAATGTTGATGTTAAACCCATGAAATTTGATTGAATTGTGGGAATGATGAAAATGATGATGTTAAACCCATGAAATTTGATTGAATTGTGGGAATTATAGAAATGATGATGTTAAACCCATGAAATTTGATTGAATTGTGGGAATGATGAAAATGTTGATGTTAAACCCATGAAATTTGATTGAATTGTGGGAATTATAAAATGATGATGTTAAACCCATGAAATTTGATTGAATTGTGGGAATGATGAAAATGATGATGTTAAACCCATGAAATTTGATTGAATTGTGGGAATGATGAAAATGTTGATGTTAAACCCATGAAATTTGATTGAATTGTGGGAATTATAGAAATGATGATGTTAAACCCATGAAATTTGATTGAATTGTGGGAATGATGAAAATGTTGATGTTAAACCCATGAAATTTGATTGAATTGTGGGAATGATGAAAATGTTGATGTTAAACCCATGAAATTTGATTGAATTGTGGGAATGATGAAAATGATGATGTTAAACCCATGAAATTTGATTGAATTGTGGGAATTATAAAAATGATGATGTTAAACCCATGAAATTTGATTGAATTGTGGGAATGATGAAAATGTTGATGTTAAACCCATGAAATTTGATTGAGTTGTGGGAATGATGAAAATGATGATGTTAAACCCATGAAATTTGATTGAATTGTGGGAATTATAGAAATGATGATGTTAAACCCATGAAATTTGATTGAATTGTGGGAATGATGAAAATGTTGATGTTAAACCCATGAAATTTGATTGAATTGTGGGAATTATAAAAATGATGATGTTAAACCCATGAAATTTGATTGAATTGTGGGAATGATGAAAATGATGATGTTAAACCCATGAAATTTGATTGAATTGTGGGAATGATGAAAATGTTGATGTTAAACCCATGAAATTTGATTGAATTGTGGGAATTATAGAAATGATGATGTTAAACCCATGAAATTTGATTGAATTGTGGGAATGATGAAAATGTTGATGTTAAACCCATGAAATTTGATTGAATTGTGGGAATGATGAAAATGTTGATGTTAAACCCATGAAATTTGATTGAATTGTGGGAATTATAGAAATGATGATGTTAAACCCATGAAATTTGATTGAATTGTGGGAATGATGAAAATGTTGATGTTAAACCCATGAAATTTGATTGAATTGTGGGAATGATGAAAATGTTGATGTTAAACCCATGAAATTTGATTGAATTGTGGGAATGATGAAAATGATGATGTTAAACCCATGAAATTTGATTGAATTGTGGGAATTATAGAAATGATGATGTTAAACCCATGAAATTTGATTGAATTGTGGGAATGATGAAAATGTTGATGTTAAACCCATGAAATTTGATTGAATTGTGGGAATGATGAAAATGATGATGTTAAACCCATGAAATTTGATTGAATTGTGGGAATTATAGAAATGATGATGTTAAACCCATGAAATTTGATTGAATTGTGGGAATGATGAAAATGTTGATGTTAAACCCATGAAATTTGATTGAATTGTGGGAATTATAAAATGATGATGTTAAACCCATGAAATTTGATTGAATTGTGGGAATGATGAAAATGATGATGTTAAACCCATGAAATTTGATTGAATTGTGGGAATGATGAAAATGTTGATGTTAAACCCATGAAATTTGATTGAATTGTGGGAATTATAGAAATGATGATGTTAAACCCATGAAATTTGATTGAATTGTGGGAATGATGAAAATGTTGATGTTAAACCCATGAAATTTGATTGAATTGTGGGAATGATGAAAATGTTGATGTTAAACCCATGAAATTTGATTGAATTGTGGGAATGATGAAAATGATGATGTTAAACCCATGAAATTTGATTGAATTGTGGGAATTATAAAATGATGATGTTAAACCCATGAAATTTGATTGAATTGTGGGAATGATGAAAATGTTGATGTTAAACCCATGAAATTTGATTGAATTGTGGGAATGATGAAAATGATGATGTTAAACCCATGAAATTTGATTGAATTGTGGGAATTATAGAAATGATGATGTTAAACCCATGAAATTTGATTGAATTGTGGGAATGATGAAAATGTTGATGTTAAACCCATGAAATTTGATTGAATTGTGGGAATTATAAAAATGATGATGTTAAACCCATGAAATTTGATTGAATTGTGGGAATGATGAAAATGATGATGTTAAACCCATGAAATTTGATTGAATTGTTAGAAAGATGAAAATGTTGATGTTAAACCCATGAAATTTGATTGAATTGTGGGAATTATAGAAATGATGATGTTAAACCCATGAAATTTGATTGAATTGTGGGAATGATGAAAATGTTGATGTTAAACCCATGAAATTTGATTGAATTGTGGGAATGATGAAAATGTTGATGTTAAACCCATGAAATTTGATTGAATTGTGGGAATTATAGAAATGATGATGTTAAACCCATGAAATTTGATTGAATTGTGGGAATGATGAAAATGTTGATGTTAAACCCATGAAATTTGATTGAATTGTGGGAATGATGAAAATGTTGATGTTAAACCCATGAAATTTGATTGAATTGTGGGAATGATGAAAATGATGATGTTAAACCCATGAAATTTGATTGAATTGTGGGAATTATAGAAATGATGATGTTAAACCCATGAAATTTGATTGAATTGTGGGAATGATGAAAATGTTGATGTTAAACCCATGAAATTTGATTGAATTGTGGGAATGATGAAAATGATGATGTTAAACCCATGAAATTTGATTGAATTGTGGGAATTATAGAAATGATGATGTTAAACCCATGAAATTTGATTGAATTGTGGGAATGATGAAAATGTTGATGTTAAACCCATGAAATTTGATTGAATTGTGGGAATGATGAAATGATGATGTTAAACCCATGAAATTTGATTGAATTGTGGGAATTATAGAAATGATGATGTTAAACCCATGAAATTTGATTGAATTGTGGGAATGATGAAAATGATGATGTTAAACCCATGAAATTTGATTGAATTGTGGGAATTATAGAAATGATGATGTTAAACCCATGAAATTTGATTGAATTGTGGGAATGATGAAAATGTTGATGTTAAACCCATGAAATTTGATTGAGTTGTGGGAATGATGAAAATGATGATGTTAAACCCATGAAATTTGATTGAATTGTGGGAATTATAGAAATGATGATGTTAAACCCATGAAATTTGATTGAATTGTGGGAATGATGAAAATGTTGATTTTAAACCCATGAAATTTGATTGAATTGTGGGAATTATAAAATGATGATGTTAAACCCATGAAATTTGATTGAATTGTGGGAATTGATGAAAATGATGATGTTAAACCCATGAAATTTGATTGAATTGTGGGAATGATGAAAATGTTGGTGTTAAACCCATGAAATTTGATTGAATTGTGGGAATTATAGAAATGATGATGTTAAACCCATGAAATTTGATTGAATTGTGGGAATGATGAAAATGTTGATGTTAAACCCATGAAATTTGATTGAGTTGTGGGAATGATGAAAATGTTGATGTTAAACCCATGAAATTTGATTGAATTGTGGGAATTATAGAAATGATGATGTTAAACCCATGAAATTTGATTGAATTGTGGGAATGATGAAAATGTTGATGTTAAACCCATGAAATTTGATTGAGTTGTGGGAATGATGAAAATGATGATGTTAAACCCATGAAATTTGATTGAATTGTGGGAATTATAGAAATGATGATGTTAAACCCATGAAATTTGATTGAATTGTGGGAATGATGAAAATGTTGATGTTAAACCCATGAAATTTGATTGAATTGTGGGAATTATAAAAATGATGATGTTAAACCCATGAAATTTGATTGAATTGTGGGAATGATGAAAATGATGATGTTAAACCCATGAAATTTGATTGAATTGTGGGAATGATGAAAATGTTGATGTTAAACCCATGAAATTTGATTGAATTGTGGGAATTATAGAAATGATGATGTTAAACCCATGAAATTTGATTGAATTGTGGGAATGATGAAAATGTTGATGTTAAACCCATGAAATTTGATTGAATTGTGGGAATGATGAAAATGTTGATGTTAAACCCATGAAATTTGATTGAATTGTGGGAATGATGAAAATGATGATGTTAAACCCATGAAATTTGATTGAATTGTGGGAATTATAGAAATGATGATGTTAAACCCATGAAATTTGATTGAATTGTGGGAATGATGAAAATGTTGATGTTAAACCCATGAAATTTGATTGAATTGTGGGAATGATGAAAATGATGATGTTAAACCCATGAAATTTGATTGAATTGTGGGAATTATAGAAATGATGATGTTAAACCCATGAAATTTGATTGAATTGTGGGAATGATGAAAATGTTGATTTTAAACCCATGAAATTTGATTGAATTGTGGGAATTATAAAAATGATGATGTTAAACCCATGAAATTTGATTGAATTGTGGGAATGATGAAAATGATGATGTTAAACCCATGAAATTTGATTGAATTGTGGGAATGATGAAAATGTTGATGTTAAACCCATGAAATTTGATTGAATTGTGGGAATTATAGAAATGATGATGTTAAACCCATGAAATTTGATTGAATTGTGGGAATGATGAAAATGTTGATGTTAAACCCATGAAATTTGATTGAATTGTGGGAATGATGAAAATGTTGATGTTAAACCCATGAAATTTGATTGAATTGTGGGAATGATGAAAATGATGATGTTAAACCCATGAAATTTGATTGAATTGTGGGAATTATAGAAATGATGATGTTAAACCCATGAAATTTGATTGAATTGTGGGAATGATGAAAATGTTGATGTTAAACCCATGAAATTTGATTGAGTTGTGGGAATGATGAAAATGATGATGTTAAACCCATGAAATTTGATTGAATTGTGGGAATTATAGAAATGATGATGTTAAACCCATGAAATTTGATTGAATTGTGGGAATGATGAAAATGTTGATTTTAAACCCATGAAATTTGATTGAATTGTGGGAATTATAAAAATGATGATGTTAAACCCATGAAATTTGATTGAATTGTGGGAATGATGAAAATGATGATGTTAAACCCATGAAATTTGATTGAATTGTGGGAATGATGAAAATGTTGATGTTAAACCCATGAAATTTGATTGAATTGTGGGAATTATAGAAATGATGATGTTAAACCCATGAAATTTGATTGAATTGTGGGAATGATGAAAATGTTGATGTTAAACCCATGAAATTTGATTGAATTGTGGGAATGATGAAAATGTTGATGTTAAACCCATGAAATTTGATTGAATTGTGGGAATTATGAAATGATGATGTTAAACCCATGAAATTTGATTGAATTGTGGGAATGATGAAAATGTTGATGTTAAACCCATGAAATTTGATTGAATTGTGGGAATGATGAAAATGTTGATGTTAAACCCATGAAATTTGATTGAATTGTGGGAATGATGAAAATGTTGATGTTAAACCCATGAAATTTGATTGAATTGTGGGAATATAGAAATGATGATGTTAAACCCATGAAATTTGATTGAATTGTGGGAATGATGAAAATGTTGATGTTAAACCCATGAAATTTGATTGAATTGTGGGAATGATGAAAATGATGATGTTAAACCCATGAAATTTGATTGAATTGTGGGAATTATAGAAATGATGATGTTAAACCCATGAAATTTGATTGAATTGTGGGAATGATGAAAATGTTGATGTTAAACCCATGAAATTTGATTGATTGTGGGAATGATGAAAATGATGATGTTAAACCCATGAAATTTGATTGAATTGTGGGAATTATAGAAATGATGATGTTAAACCCATGAAATTTGATTGAATTGTGGGAATGATGAAAATGTTGATTTTAAACCCATGAAATTTGATTGAATTGTGGGAATTATAAAAATGATGATGTTAAACCCATGAAATTTGATTGAATTGTGGGAATGATGAAAATGATGATGTTAAACCCATGAAATTTGATTGAATTGTGGGAAGATGAAAATGTTGGTGTTAAACCCATGAAATTTGATTGAATTGTGGGAATTATAGAAATGATGATGTTAAACCCATGAAATTTGATTGAATTGTGGGAATGATGAAAATGTTGATGTTAAACCCATGAAATTTGATTGAATTGTGGGAATGATGAAAATGTTGATGTTAAACCCATGAAATTTGATTGAATTGTGGGAATTGATAGAAATGATGATGTTAAACCCATGAAATTTGATTGAATTGTGGGAATGATAGAAATGATGATGTTAAACCCATGAAATTTGATTGAATTGTGGGAATGATGAAAATGTTGATGTTAAACCCATGAAATTTGATTGAATTGTGGGAATGATGAAAATGATGATGTTAAACCCATGAAATTTGATTGAATTGTGGGAATGATAGAAATGATGATGTTAAACCCATGAAATTTGATTGAATTGTGGGAATGATGAAAATGTTGATGTTAAACCCATGAAATTTGATTGAATTGTGGAATGATATAAAATGATGATGTTAAACCCATGAAATTTGATTGAATTGTGGGAATGATGAAAATGATGATGTTAAACCATGAAATTTGATTGAATTGTGGGAAAGATGAAAATGTTGGTGTTAAACCCATGAAATTTGATTGAATTGTGGGAATTATAGAAATGATGATGTTAAACCCATGAAATTTGATTGAATTGTGGGAATGATGAAAATGTTGATGTTAAACCCATGAAATTTGATTGAATTGTGGGAATGATGAAAATGTTGATGTTAAACCCATGAAATTTGATTGAATTGTGGGAATGATGAAATGATGATGTTAAACCCATGAAATTGATTGAATTGTGGGAATGATAGAAATGATGATGTTAAACCCATGAAATTTGATTGAATTGTGGGAATGATGAAAATGTTGATGTTAAACCCATGAAATTTGATTGAATTGTGGGAATTATAAAATGATGATGTTAAACCCATGAAATTTGATTGAATTGTGGGAATGATGAAAATGATGATGTTAAACCCATGAAATTTGATTGAATTGTGGGAAGATGAAAATGTTGTGTTAAACCATGAAATTTGATTGAATTGTGGGAATTATAGAAATGATGATGTTAAACCCATGAAATTTGATTGAATTGTGGGAATGATGAAAATGTTGATGTTAAACCCATGAAATTTGATTGAATTGTGGGAATGATGAAAATGTTGTGTTAAACCCATGAAATTTGATTGAATTGTGGGAATTATAGAAATGATGATGTTAAACCCATGAAATTTGATTGAATTGTGGGAATGATGAAAATGTTGATGTTAAACCCATGAAATTTGATTGAATTGTGGGAATGATGAAAATGTTGATGTTAAACCCATGAAATTTGATTGAATTGTGGGAATGATGAAATGATGATGTTAAACCCATGAAATTTGATTGAATTGTGGGAATGATGAAAATGATGATGTTAAACCCATGAAATTTGATTGAATTGTGGGAATTATAGAAATGATGATGTTAAACCCATGAAATTTGATTGAATTGTGGAATGATGAAAATGTTGATGTTAAACCCATGAAATTTGATTGAATTGTGGGAATGATGAAAATGATGATGTTAAACCCATGAAATTTGATTGAATTGTGGGAATTATAGAAATGATGATGTTAAACCCATGAAATTTGATTGAATTGTGGGAATGATGAAAATGTTGATTTAAACCCATGAAATTTGATTGAATTGTGGGAATTATAAAATGATGATGTTAAACCCATGAAATTGATTGAATTGTGGGATGATGAAAATGATGATGTTAAACCCATGAAATTTGATTGAATTGTTAGAAAGATGAAAATGTGATGTTAAACCCATGAAATTTGATTGATTGTGGGAATTATAGAAATGATGATGTTAAACCATGAAATTTGATTGAATTGTGGGAATGATGAAAATGTTGATGTTAAACCCATGAAATTTGATTGAATTGTGGGAATGATGAAAATGTTGATGTTAAACCCATGAAATTTGATTGAATTGTGGGAATGATGAAAATGATGATGTTAAACCCATGAAATTTGATTGAATTGTGGGAATTATAGAAATGATGATGTTAAACCCATGAAATTTGATTGAATTGTGGGAATGATGAAAATGTTGATGTTAAACCCATGAAATTTGATTGAATTGTGGGAATTATAAAAATGATGATGTTAAACCCATGAAATTTGATTGAATTGTGGGAATGATGAAAATGATGATGTTAAACCCATGAAATTTGATTGAATTGTTGGAAAGATGAAAATGTTGATGTTAAACCCATGAAATTTGATTGAATTGTGGGAATTATAGAAATGATGATGTTAAACCCATGAAATTTGATTGAATTGTGGGAATGATGAAAATGTTGATGTTAAACCCATGAAATTTGATTGAATTGTGGGAAGATGAAAATGTTGATGTTAAACCCATGAAATTTGATTGAATTGTGGGAATTATAGAAATGATGATGTTAAACCCATGAAATTTGATTGAATTGTGGGAATGATGAAAATGTTGATGTTAAACCCATGAAATTTGATTGAGTTGTGGGAATGATGAAAATGTTGATGTTAAACCCATGAAATTTGATTGAATTGTGGGAATTATAGAAATGATGATGTTAAACCCATGAAATTTGATTGAATTGTGGGAATGATGAAAATGTTGATGTTAAACCCATGAAATTTGTTTGAGTTGTGGGAATGATGAAAATGATGATGTTAAACCCATGAAATTTGATTGAATTGTGGGAATTATAGAAATGATGATGTTAAACCCATGAATTTGATTGAATTGTGGGAATGATGAAAATGTTGATTTAAACCCATGAAATTTGATTGAATTGTGGGAATTATAAAAATGATGATGTTAAACCCATGAAATTTGATTGAATTGTGGGAATGATGAAAATGATGATGTTAAACCAATGAAATTTGATTGAATTGTGGGAAAGATGAAAATGTTGATGTTAAACCCATGAAATTTGATTGAATTGTGGGAATTATAGAAATGATGATGTTAAACCCATGAAATTTGATTGAATTGTGGGAATGATGAAAATGTTGATGTTAAACCCATGAAATTTGATTGAGTTGTGGGAATGATGAAAATGTTGATGTTAAACCCATGAAATTTGATTGAATTGTGGGAATATAGAAAATGATGATGTTAAACCCATGAAATTGATTGAATTGTGGGAATATGAGAAAATGATGATGTTAAACCCATGAAATTTGATTGAATTGTGGGAATGATGAAAATGATGATGTTAAACCCATGAAATTTGATTGAATTGTGGGAATGATGAAATGATGATGTTAAACCATGAAATTTGATTGAATTGTGGGAATGATGAAATGTGATGTTAAACCCATGAAATTTGATTGAATTGTGGGAATGATGAAAATGTTGATGTTAAACCCATGAAATTTGATTGAATTGTGGGAATGATGAAAATGTTGATGTTAAACCCATGAAATTTGATGAAGTTGGGAATGATGAAAATGTTGATGTTAAACCCATGAATTTGATTGAATTGTGGGAATTATAGAAATGATGATGTTAAACCATGAAATTTGATTGAATTGTGGGAATGATGAAATGTTGATGTTAAACCCATGAATTTGTTTGAGTTGTGGGAATGATAAAATGATGATGTTAAACCCATGAAATTTGATTGAATTTGGGAATTATAGAATGATGATGTTAACCCATGAAATTTGATTGAATTGTGGGAATGATGAAAATGTTGATGTTAAACCCATGAAATTTGATTGAATTGTGGGAATGAAAATGATGATGTTAAACCCATGAAATTTGATTGAATTGTGGGAATTATGAAAATGATGATGTTTAAACCCATGAAATTGATTGAATTGTGGGAATGATGAAAATGTGATGTTAAACCCATGAAATTTGATTGAATTGTGGAATTATAAAATGATGATGTTAAACCCATGAAATTTGATTGAATTGTGGGAATGATGAAATGATGATGTTAAACCCATGAAATTTGATTGAATTGTGGAAGATGAAAATGTTGATGTTAAACCATGAAATTTGATTGAATTGTGGGAATTATAAAAATGATGATGTTAAACCCATGAAATTTATTGAATTGTGGGAATGATGAAATGTTGATGTTAAACCCATGAATTTGATTGAATTGTGGGAATGATGAAAATGTTGATGTTAACCCCTGAAATTTGATTGAATTGTGGAATGAAAATGATGATGTTAAACCCATGAAATTTGATTGAATTGTGGGAATTATAGAAATGATGATGTTAAACCCATGAAATTTGATTGAATTGTGGAATGATGAAAATGTTGATGTTAAACCCATGAAATTTGATTGATTGTGGGAATGATGAAAATGATGATGTTAAACCCATGAAATTTGATTGAATTGTGGGAATTATAGAAATGATGATGTTAAACCCATGAAATTTGATTGAATTGTGGGAATGATGAAATGTTGATGTAAACCCATGAATTTGATTGAATTGTGGGAATTATGAAAATGATGATGTTAAACCCATGAAATTTGATTGAATTGTGGGAATGATGAAAATGATGATGTTAAACCCATGAAATTTGATTGAATTGTTAGAAAGATGAAAATGTTGATGTTAAACCATGAAATTTGATTGAATTGTGGGAATGAGAAATGATGATGTTAAACCCCATGAAATTTGATTGAATTGTGGGAATGATGAAAATGTTGATGTTAAACCCATGAAATTTGATTGAATTGGGGAATGATGAAATGTGATGTTAAACCCATGAAATTTGATTGAATTGTGGGAATGATGAAATGATGATGTTAAACCCATGAATTTGATTGAATTGTGGGATTAAGAAATGATGATGTTAAACCCATGAAATTTGATTGAATTGTGGGATGATGAAATGTTGATGTTAAAACCCATGAAATTTGATTGAATTGTGGGAATTATAAAAATGATGATGTTAAACCCATGAAATTTGATTGAATTGTGGGAATGATGAAAATGATGATGTTAAACCCATGAAATTTGATTGAATTGTGGGAAAGATGAAAATGTTGATGTTAAACCCATGAAA
>NW_026113056.1:0-44463 GCF_024323335.1 Lathyrus oleraceus
ACACATATCACACACACATCACACATATATCACACACACACACATCACATATCACACACATCACACACACACACACACACACACATTACACACACACACAAATCACACACACACATATACACAAAAATCACACAGACATCACATCTCTCACACACACATATGACACACACAGAGACAGAGACACGTATCATATCATACACATTACATACATACAGATCACATCACACACAAATTACACACACATACAGACACAAACACACACATGACACACACAGAGACAGAGGCACGCATCACATCACACACACACATCACACACACACTCATCAGACCCGCAACATACAAACACATACATACACACACACACATCACACATCACACATCACACACACATATATCACACACACACACACATATCATATCACACACACATATCACACATCACACATCACACATCACATATATCACACACACACACATCACACATCACACATCACACACACATATATCACACACACACACATCACACACACATCACACATATATCACATCACACACACACATCACACATCATACATACACACACATCACACACACACACACACACATACACGCACACATCACAGACACACACATCACACACACACACACACATCACACACACACAAACACACACACATAAACACACACACATCACACACATATACATCACACACACACACACATCACACACACACACAAAAAGACACACACAGACACACACATCACACACACAGACACATACACATCACACAAACGTCACATATACATCACACCTACATCACACACACACTCACACTCACACACAAACACACATCACACACATCACACACACATCACATACACACACTCATAAATCACACACACACACACACACACACACACTCATAAATCACACACACACAGACATCACACACACACGTATCACACATACACACACACATCACACACACACATTACATATCACACACATCACACACACACACATCACACACACATTACACACACACACACATCACACACACATCATATCACACACACATAGAGAAACACACACACACATCACACTCACAGAGACAGAGACACGCATCACATCGCACATATTACATACACACATTACACACACACAGACACAAACACGAACAGAGAAAGAGACACGCATCACATCAACACGCACACATCAAACACACACACAACATTACACACACACACATCACACACATCAAATACACACACACGTCACACACACACACATACACACACATCACACACACACACGCACACACATATCACACGCACACATATATCATATTGTATACACACATATCACATACACACATACACACAGCACACACACATCAAACACACCCACACAAACACACACACATCAGACACACAGACACACACATCACACATCACACACACACATCACACACACACATCACACACACACATATATACAAAAATTACACAGACATCACATCACACACACACACACAGAGATACGCACACACACATGACACACACAGAGACAGAAACACGTATCATATCATACACATTACATACACACAGATCACATCACACACAAATTACACACACATACAGACACAAACACACACATGAGACACACAGAGACAGAGGCATGCATCACATCACACACACACATCACACACACACACATCACACCCACAACACACAAACACATACATACACACACACACACCACATCACACATCACACAAACATATATCACACACACACACATCACACACACACACATATATCATATCACACACACACATCACACATCATACATACACACACACACACACACAAACACACATCACAGACACACACATCACACACACACACACACATCACACACACACACACACAAACACACACACATCACACACATACACATCACACACACACACATCACACACACACACACACACATCACACACACAGACACATACACATCACACAAACGTCACACATACATCACACATACATCACACAGACACTCACACTCACACACACACACAATAAACACGCACACACATCACATACATCATACACACACAAACACACATCACACACATCACACACACATCACACACACATCACACACACACACACACACACACAGACACATCACACACACATCACACACACACACACACAGAAATTACACACACATCACACAGACATCACACACAAACATACACACACATATCACCCACACACACACATACATACACATCACACACATCACACACACGCACACATACACACACAAATACATCACTAAAATCACGCACACGTCACACACACAACACACACCCACATCACACATACATCACGCACACATCACACACATATCACACACACACACACACACATCACACACGCATGTAACACCCTTCTAAAATACCCCAAAATTCAATTAAAACATCAACACATAAATCAGAGTAAATATGCAACTAAGGGTGTCACACTTGACACTTCACACAGTGTTCCAAAATATCTGATCATACTCATTTATTTATCAAAATAAACGTTTGCATAATTCGCAGCGGATAGAAATTAACAACAACATGCAAACCATGTAACACATTACAGGTAAGATCATCCAACAACCAACAATGAAAATAAGGTAAAACATCCCATCCCGATGTTACATCTACCAGAGCATGACCCACTAAGGAACTACACTAGACTCCAAGGACTAGCTTCTACTCAATCACTGCTCGTTACCTGAAAAATAGTTGTAAGGGTGAGTTCCTCAATCGATATAATAAGCATTATAAAATATCATGAAATGTTAAGTAAATTGACGCATTCAATCACCTTAATCAGATCACACAATCAGTAACGGAAATATCAACTCCAAAATCATACTCAACACAATCACCAAAACAACACGTATAATATTGGAATACATCCATTCATATTATACGTCATACATACATACATTATGCAATGAGACTCCATGCATGCGGTACCGACTATTCGTGAACATATAGTTCAACCTCACCGACCAAATCCAGGTACGGCTACCAAGCTCACTAGTCCCACTCATTTGAGACCTAGTGACTCACTCACTAATTCCTCACCATGGGAATTAGCTACCACCCCAAGGGCTATGATATGCACGCTAATCACCTAGCATGCAAACATCAACAACAATCCATAATACTAACTCACTAATTCCTCACCATGGGAATTAGCTACCACCATAAAGGCCACAATATGCAAGCTAAATCACTTAGTCATGCAAACATCAACAATCATCCACAATGGACATATGCTCACCCTCTAAGCCATAAACAGTCCATTCATAATTTCATACATGATATACACATTCACAACATTATGCATGCCATCATACATCATCAACATATTTATCACATAATCATATTATGTCATACCACATAATTAATCACAGCATTAGCACACTCTACTAATACCTATACTACTCAAAACAACGGGAATGATCCCTACTCTATCATACATCAGCTAAATTACATTACTCAGCTGAACAACCAAAAACTGCACAACAACAGCACAGAAAAATCACAATCCTGCCCATACGCGTATTGCCTAGTCCCATACGCGTATGGCCCAATCCTCAGCCAATTCCATACGCGTACCACCTATCTCATACGCGTATGCTACGCGTACCACTTCTCCATACGCGTACCAACAGAGACCAAACCACGGTCAAAACATCATCTTCCTCATCCATACGCGTAATGCCTAATGCCATACGCGTACCAGACCATCTCATACGCGTATTGCCTAGTGCCATACGCGTATGACCAGAAACCAGATTTCCAGATCTGCTATGGTCTTCTCTGCTACGAGATCTACCAATTCCAACCTCCTACAATCCAATTTTTCACAGTAATCGTTCATATCATCTAACACGAATCATACCCTATTCAATTTCACCAATTCTAACATTTTTACATCTAATTCCTACGAATTCCTCTCAATCATAATCCAATCTCGTTCATCCAAAAGTTCACAATTTCATCATGCATCATTCCGAATAGAGTCAAATCAATGGTCTATCACTACCCACTACATGTTATCCCATAATACCCATTAATCGACGATAAAACCCCCCTTACCTGAGTTAATCCGGCGAATCTTTAAGCTTCAAGCTCTTCCTCTCTCCAACCCTTGTTCTCTGGTTCTCTTTGCCCTTTTTCCACTTTTCTGTCCCTTTTTTCCTTTTCACGTGAAAAATAAACCTTTTTACTGAAGGGGACCTTTTCTAATTTCCAACTTTTATTCCAATAAAATAATAACCCAATAATAATAATTCCAATAATAATATTCCAATTATTTAATTAAATTAATAAATATATTATTAACTTAAATTAAATAATTATCTTTTTTTTTTATCGGGGTGTTACAACTCTCCCCCACTAAAAGAGTTTTCGTCCTCGAAAACATACCTCAAGCGAATAGTTCCGGATAAGACTCCTTCATCTGACTCTCAAGTTCCCAAGTCACATTGCCACCTGCTGGTCCTCCCCAAGCTACCTTTACTAAAGCAATCTCTCTACCCCGCAGCTGCTTCAACTCTCGATCCTCAATCCTCATAGGTGATGTTTCAACAGTCAGGTTATCTCTCACCTGGACATCATCTACTTGGACCACATGCGACGGATCATGAATGTACCTCCTCAACTGAGACACATGAAAAACCTCATGCAAATTCGCAAGTGACGGCGGTAAAGCGATACGATAGGCTATCTCCCCTATCCTCTCCAAAATCTGATAAGGACCAATAAATCGAGGTGTCAACTTTTTCGACTTCAAAGCTCGACCAACCCCAGTTATCGGAGTAACACGAAGAAACACATGATCTCCCTCTTGAAATTCAAGTGACTTCCTCCTCTTGTTGTGATAACTCTTCTGACGACTCTGAGCAATTCTCATCTTCTCCTGAATCATCTTAATCTTTTCCGTAGTCTGTTGAACAATCTCCGGTCCAACCACAACACTCTCACCGGACTCGTACCAACATAAAGGTGTCCGACATCTCCTATCATACAAAGCTTCAAACGGTGCCATACCAATACTCGAATGAAAACTATTGTTGTAGGTAAACTCAATCAAAGGTAAATAACAATCCCAAGCACCTCCTTTTTCCAAAACACAAGCCCTCAAAAGATCCTCCAGTGACTGAATCGTCCTCTCAGTCTGACCATCAGTCTGCGGATGATATGCAGAACTCAATCTCAGCTTAGTTCCCAAAGCCCTCTGCAAACCTTCCCAGAACTTCGATGTAAATCTAGGATCTCTATCCGAAACAATACTCGACGGAATACCATGCAAACTTACAATCTTCTCAATATACAACTCAGCTAATCTCTCTAACGGATAATCCATTCTGATCGGAATGAAATGAGCCGATTTTGTCAATCTGTCCACAATCACCCAAATAGCTTCAAAATTCTTACTTGTCCTCGGTAAACCAGAAACAAAATCCATACTGATACTATCTCACTTCCACTCTGGAATAGCCAACGGTTGCATTAGCCCAGACGGCTTCTGATGCTCGATCTTTGACTTCTGACAAGTCAAACAAGAATAAACAAAACTCGCAATTTCTCTTTTCATTCCCGGCCACCAAAATAACTTTTTCAAATCATGATACATCTTCGTAGCTCCAGGATGAATACTCAGGCCACTACGATGTCCTTCCTCAAGAATACTCTTCTTAAGTTCGGTAACATCCGGAATACACACCCGATTACCAAATTTCAAAACACCATTCTCATCAACTCTGAATTCACCACCTTGACCTTGATTCACTAGAGTCAACTTATCAACCAAAAGCACATCGGATTTCTGACCCTCTCTAATCTCATCCAGAATACCACTCGTTAACTTCAACATCCCCAATTTAACACTATTGTGAGTACTCTCACACACCAAACTCAAGTCTCTGAACTGCTCAATTAAATCCAATTCCTTAACCATTAACATAGACATATGCAATGATTTCCGACTCAATGCATCAGCCACTACGTTTGCTTTACCCGGATGGTAATTCAAACCAAAGTCATAATCCTTCAGAAACTCTAACCATCTCCTCTGTCTCATATTCAGCTCTTTCTGATCAAACAAATACTTTAAACTTTTATGGTCACTGAAAACCTCAAATCTTGACCCGTACAAGTAATGCCTCCATAACTTCAGAACAAATACCACTGCTGCCAACTCTAAATCGTGTGTCGGATAGTTCCTCTCATGAACCTTCAGTTGTCTCAAAGCATAAGCCACAACCTTCTTATTCTGCATCAAAACACCACCCAAACCCAACAATGAAGCATCACAATAAACCTCAAATTGTTCCGACGGACTCGGTAATATCAGAACAGGAGCAGTAGTTAACCTTCTCTTTAACTCTTGAAAACCTTCTTCACACTTTGAGTCCCAAACAAACGCTTTCCCCTTTCTGGTCAACATCGTCAACGGTAATGCCAACTTAGAAAATCCCTCAATGAATTTCCTATAATAACCTGCAAGTCCAAGAAAACTCCTTATCTCAGAAACTGACTTCGGAGCTTCCCACTTAGATACCGCTTCTATCTTAGAAGGATCAACAGCAACACCACCTCTTGAAATCACATGACCAAGAAAACTAACCTCTTCTAACCAAAATTCACATTTAGACAGTTTAGCAAATAACTTCTTTTCTCGTAGAACTCTTAAAACCATTCTCAAATGCTCAGCATGCTCTTCTTCAGATTTCGAATACACCAAAATATCGTCAATAAACACCACAACAAACTGGTCTAGATACGGATGGAAAATCCTATTCATATACTCCATAAATACTCCAGGCGCATTAGTCACACCAAAAGGCATTACAGAATATTCATAATGTCCATACCTTGTTCTGAAAGCAGTCTTCTGAATATCCTCAGTTTTCACACGTATCTGATGATACCCGGATCTCAAATCTATTTTGCTGAACACACTCGCACCAACTAACTGATCCATCAAATCATCAATTCTCGGCAAAGGATACCGATTCTTGATCGTCACTTTATTCAGTTGCCTGTAGTCCACACACAACCTCATAGTACCTTCTTTCTTCTTAACCAATAACACTGGTGCACCCCACGGTGACACACTCGGACGAATAAATTTCTTATCCAACAGATCTTCCAACTGACTCTTCAATTCAGTTAACTCAACAGCAGACATACGGTAAGGAGCCATCGATATCGGCCTAGTACCAGGTACCAAATCAATCGAGAACTCAACTCCACGCTCTGGCGGTAATTCATTCACTTCTTCAGGAAACACATCAGGAAAATCACACACCACGGCTAGATCACAAATCGCCAGTTTATCTTTAGCCTCCAAAGTCGCTAACAGCATAAACAACTCTGCCCCATCTGCTACTGCCTCATTCACCTGCCTTGCTGATAGAAACAAACTCTTTCCTTCCTCACTCTCAGGAAAGATCACAGTCTTATCAAAACAGTTGATATAAACTCGGTTAAACACCAACCAGTTCATACCTAGGATAACATCAATCTGCACTAGTGGAAGACACACAAGGTCCATTCCAAAGTCTCTACCAAAAATACTCAAAGGACAATTTAAACAAACTGAAGTAGTAGTCACTGAACCCTTCGCAGGAGTATCAATCACCATACTACCACGCATCTCCGATATCTCTAAATTAAGTTTCACAGCACAATCCAAAGATATAAAGGAATGAGTCGCACCTGTGTCAACAATAGCTACAAGAGGAAAGCCATTAATATAACACGTACCTCGGATCAAACGATCATCTGCAGAAGTCTCAGAACCCGATAAAGCAAAGACCTTGCCTCCCGACTGGTTCTCTCTCTTCGGCTTAGGACACTGTGGACTGATATGACCCACCTCTCCACAGTTGAAACAAGTCACAGTCTTCAACCGGCACTCTGCAGCCAAGTGACCACCTTTTCCACACTTGAAACACTTCTTCTCAGTACTGGTACACTCATGGATACGATGTCCAGCCTGACCACATCTGAAACACTTAGCAGGGGCACTGGAGTCTCCCCCACTAGGCCTCTTCATCCCACTCTGTCTCTGGAAACCTTTGCCAACTGCATACGGTTTCCCACGATCATTCTGATTCTTGCCTTTCCTATCAACCCTTTGCTGATAGCTTTCCGCCCTAGCCTTGGTATCCTGTTCAAAAATCCTGCAACAGTCCACTAGGTCAGAAAACACTCTAATCCGTTGATACCCAATAGCCTGCTTGATCTCGGGACGTAACCCGTTCTCAAACTTCACACACTTTGAAAATTCCCCAGTAGCCTCATTATAGGGAGTGTAATACTTCGACAGCTCTATGAACTTAGCAGCATACTCAGTAACAGACCGGTTGCCCTGCTTCAATTCTAAGAACTCTATCTCTTTCTTTCCTCTGACATCCTCTGGAAAGTACTTCCTCAGGAATCTCTCTCTGAACACCGCCCAAGTGATCTCAGTATTCCCAGCAGTTTCCAACTCAGTGCGGGTAGCAACCCACCAATCATCTGCTTCCTCTGACAGCATATGTGTACCGAACCTGACCTTCTGGTTATCGGCACACTCAGTCACTCGGAAGATCCTCTCAATCTCCTTCAACCACTTCTGAGCACCATCTGGATCGTATGCTCCCTTGAACATTGGAGGATTGTTCTTCTGGAACTCACTCAGTTGACGAGCAGCTCCCATTTCCATAACATTCGGATTCCCTCCAAGTACTCCAGCTAGCATACCCAGAGCCTCAGCAATCGCAGCATCGTCTCTACCTCTTCCAGCCATCTCTATTCTGAAAACCCAACAAGCTAAAACAATAAGTACTGATAGGGTTACACAACACCTATCCCGTACAGGGGAAACAGAATAATTACGACTCGACTCGACCGACTATGCTCTGATACCACTAATGTAACACCCTTCTAAAATACCCCAAAATTCAATTAAAACATCAACACATAAATCAGAGTAAATATGCAACTAAGGGTGTCACACTTGACACTTCACACCGTGTTCCAAAATATCTGATCATACTCATTTATTTATCAAAATAAACGTTTGCATAATTCGCAGCGGATAGAAATTAACAACAACATGCAAACCATGTAACACATTACAGGTAAGATCATCCAACAACCAACAATGAAAATAAGGTAAGACATCCCGTCCCGATGTTACATCTACCAGAGCATGACCCACTAAGGAACTACACTAGACTCCAAGGACTAGCTTCTACTCAATCACTGCTCGTTACCTGAAAAATAGTTGTAAGGGTGAGTTCCTCAATCGATATAATAAGCATTATAAAATATCATGAAATGTTAAGTAAATTGACGCATTCAATCACCCTAATCAGATCACACAATCAGTAACGGCAATATCAACTCCAAAATCATACTCAACACAATCACCAAAACAACACGTATAATATTGGAATACATCCATTCATATTATACGTCATACATACATACATTATGCAATGAGACTCCATGCATGCGGTACCGACTATTCGTGAACATATAGTTCAACCTCACCGACCAAATCCAGGTACGGCTACCAAGCTCACTAGTCCCACTCATTTGAGACCTAGTGACTCACTCACTAATTCCTCACCATGGGAATTAGCTACCACCCCAAGGGCTATGATATGCACGCTAATCACCTAGCATGCAAACATCAACAACAATCCACAATACTAACTCACTAATTCCTCACCATGGGAATTAGCTACCACCATAAAGGCCACAATATGCAAGCTAAATCACTTAGTCATGCAAACATCAACAATCATCCACAATGGACATATGCTTACCCTCTAAGCCATAAACAGTCCATTCATAATTTCATACATGATATACACATTCACAACATTATGCATGCCATCATACATCATCAACATATTTATCACATAATCATATTATGTCATACCACATAATTAATCACAGCATTAGCACACTCTACTAATACCTATACTACTCAAAACAAGGGGAATGATCCCTACTCTATCATACATCAGCTAAATTACATTACTCAGCTGAACAACCAAAAACTGCACAACAACAGCACAGAAAAATCACAATCCTGCCCATACGCGTATTGCCTAGTCCCATACGCGTATGGCCCAATCCTCAGCCAATTCCATACGCGTACCACCTATCTCATACGCGTATGCTACTTGTACCACTTCTCCATACGCGTACCAACAGAGACCAAACCACGTTCAAAACATCATCTTCCTCATCCATACACGTAATGCCTAATGCCATACGCATACCAGACCATCTCATACGCGTATTGCCTAGTGCCATACGCGTATGACCAGAAACCAGATTTCCAGATCTGCTATGGTCTTCTCTGTTACGAGATCTACCAATTCCAACCTCGTACAATCCAATTTTTCACAGTAATCGTTCATATCATCTAACACGAATCATACCCTATTCAATTTCACCAATTCTAACATTTTTACATCTAATTCCTACGAATTCCTCTCAATCATAATCCAATCTCGTTCATCCAAAAGTTCACAATTTCATCATGCATCATTCCGAATAGAGTCAAAACAATGGTCTATCACACGCACACTCACACTCACACACACACACAATACACACACACATACATCACATAACCCATACACACACACAAACACACATCACACACATATCACACACACATCACACATATATCGCATCACACACACACATCATACATACACACACATCACACACACACACATACATATATCACAAACACATCACACACACACACACACACATCACACACACACACACACATCACATACACACACACACGTCACACACACACATACACATACATCACACACACATCACACATCACACACACACACACACACGCACACATATGGCACACACACACATATATCATATCACACGCACACATATCACATACACACATACATCGCACACACATCACACACATTCACACACAAAGACACACACATCACATATATCACAAGCACATCACACACACATATATCACACACACATCACACACACACATATCACACACACACACACATTACACACACATCATGCGCACACACAGACACATCACACACACACATCACACACATAACACACACACATATCACACATACACACACGCATCACACATACACACACATACACACACACACATCACATATCACACACATCACACACACACATATACACAAAAATCACACACACATCACATCACACACACACAGAGAGATGCACACACACACATGACACACACAGAGAACGAGACACGTATCATGTCACACATATTACATACACACAGATTACATCACACACAAATTACACACATACACAGATACAAACACACACATGACACACACAGAGACAGAGGCACGCATCACATCACAGACACACGTCACACACACACACACATCACACCCACAACACACACACATACATACACACACACACACACACACACACACACACACAAACACACCCACACACATATATCACACACACACACATCACAGACACACATATATCACATCACACACACACATCACACATCATACATACACACACATCACACACACACACACACACACATAGATCACACACACACACATCACACACACATCACACACACACACACACATACACAAACACAAACACATCATACACACACACATCACACACACACACATCACCCACACATCACACACAGACACATCACACACACACACAAAAAGACACACACACACACACACAAAAAGAGACACACACACACATCACACACACAGACACATACACATCACACAAACGTCACACATACATCACACATACATCACACACACACTCACACTCACACACACACACAATACACACACACATACATCACATAACCCATACACACACACAAACACACATCACACACATATCACACACACACATCACACATATATCACATCACACACACACATCATACATACACACACATCACACACACACACACACACATATATCACAAACACGTCACAAACACACACACACACAAACACAAACACATCATACACACACACATCACACACACACACACATCACCCACACATCACACACAGACACATCACACACACATCACACACACATACAAAAAGAGACACACACACACACACAAAAGAGACACACACACACACATCACACACACAGACACATACACATCACACAAACGTCACACATACATCACACATACATCACACACACACTCACACTTACACACACACACAATACACACACACACATCACATAACCCATACACACACACAAACACACATCACACACATCACACACATATCACACACACATCACACACACACATGACACACAGACACATCACACACACATCACACACACACACATTACACACACATCATACACATATCACACACAAACACACACACATACATACACATCACACACACAAATACATCACTAAAATCACGCACACATCACACACACAACACACACCCACATCACGCATACATCACCCATACATCACACACACATCACACATACACACACACACACATCACCCACCTGACACACGCATCTCACACACACACAAACATCACACATACACAAACACACACATACACATCACACACACGAATACACACACACACATACACATCAGACATACAAACACACAAACACACACCACACACACAGACACACACACACACATACAGGCAAAGACACATCACACACACAGAGACACACAAACACATCACACGCACACACAGAGGACAAACATACATCACACATATCACACACACATCACACACACACACACACACATATCACACACATATCACACACACATCACACACACACACACACACATGACACACACATATTACAAACACATCACGCACACACACACATAAATCACACACACACGCACACACAACAAACACCCGTATCACACATACACACACACACATCACACGCACATACACACATACACACACATCACACACACACATCACATATCATACACATCACACACACACACATCACACACACATTACACACACACATCATACACACACACACATTACACACACATCACACACACACACATCACATCACACACACATAGAGAAACGCACACACACACACATCACACTCACAGAGACAGAGACACGCATCACATCAACATATTATATACACATACATTGTTGGAGAATTGCCATCCAAGGCGCAGCGAAATTTAAAAATTTCTCCATTTAGTGATCCTTACGAATGGGCATGATCAGTGATAGAATCGTTACCTCTTGTGACGATTCAAACCTTTGGTGCAGATCTCTGATAATGATCAAAACCTTTGATACAGATCCACGGGGCGATCACGAACGTTGAACGATGACAACGTCTCTACTCAGTCCACACGAACGGATTCCTTCAATCGCAGTGCTAGCTGTTATGAATGAAGGCTTTGAGTGAGAGAAAGAGGGAAACAAAATTCCAAGTCTCTACTTGAATTTCTGTCTGAGTGGAGTGGAGTGCTTCTAACCAAGGGGTTCTATATATAGAACCACTTGTGTGGGCTTCAAGCCAAAAAGCCCACTTAAGTGTATTTTGCCCATATCTCATAATATACCAAAATCACTTAAGTATTTGGTACCTTACTATATTTCGTTTCCACTTAAGTGCACCGTACCTTACAATGTTCCTTAATTATTCTATCTCTCATCAATCCGTCCTTTGTGTGTGACCCTATAGGTTTTCGCGAAGTTGGCAATTATATTAAATCACACATTTAACATAATAAACAGTGAGCGGTATCTAGCAACACATCACTGCTACCCAAGTCACGAAAATGTCATGTGATCTGACAAAACCTCCTGTGATAATAATTATGTGTATAATTACCCCTTTGCCCTTATGTCTATATTGAACACAAGGTATAGACCGTGTCACCCTTGTCCAGTTCAATATTGGGCCCATAGACATTTATCCTGTTACGCAGGATTGGCAAATTCCATCTAGGACACTCATGTCATTCAGCATGCTTCGTGGAGTACCCATCAACTGTCTTTATGGTTATCCAGTTACGGACAACGTTGGATCAGCAATAAAGCACTCGACTCTACATCTAGGATCCATAGTGGTTTCAGGTCGAAGAGTGGTATACACTATTATCACCATGAGAATAACTTATGACACTTTGCATAACTTTCTATATAGTATTCTCATAGCGGGTCAATCTGGTATAAATATTACTCCTAATATTCATACCTATGTTTAAGACTTGATAACTCTTTATCCATGATCCATGAGATGTGATCATCAGTCTACAAACATAATAGTCTTAATGCTTTAATGTTATCCCACTTCACATTAAAGCTCGACTACGGATACTTTAAGAACAGTGCCCTTATGTTTAATGTGTTCTCATGATTAAGTCACACTTAATACATTAAACGGACTATCTATTCTAGGGACTTTATTAATCAACCATAATAAAGAAAATGCCTTTTATTATTAATAAATAATTTGATACAAGTACCAAAAATATTGGCCTCTAGGGCTTACACCAACAATCTCCCACTAACACTAGAGCCAATCAGACATACCCCGTATGCCCATTGATCTAGTATGGCCATCATGCTTCTGCTGCGCAAGAGGCTTTGTTAGTGGGTCAGCTATATTGTCTAGTGTAGGTACTTTACATATTTTCACATCTCCTCTATCTATTATCTCTCGAATGAGATGATAACGTCTAAGTATGTGTTTGGATCGTTGGTGAGATCTAGGCTCCTTAGCTTGTGCGATAACACCATTGTTATCATAATAGAGACCAATGGGATCCACAATGCTAGGGACTATGCCAAGTTTATTGATCCAAACAGCTTCCTTTGCTGCACTTAAGGCAGCAATATACTCAGCCTCAGTTGTAGAATCAGTAACTGCATCTTGCGTTGAACTTTTCAAGCTCACAGTGCCACCATTTAAGAAAAACACATAACCAGATTGAAATCATTCATACTAAAGCGTCTCAGCACTTTGTCTATGCACTCTGAATTAGGCCAAGCATTTCATGATCTATCTCTATAGATTCTGATAGGCTGTTTCACCCAGGTCCTTCATAGAAAAGTATTTCCCAAACCAAGCCTTTACTTGTTGCAGGGTAGGGATATCGATTCCAATGAGTAATATGTCATCTACATATAATACGAGGAATACGATCATGCTCCCACTAACCTTCTTGTAGACACAAGGCTCATCTTCGTTCTTGATGAATCCATACAGCTTTACTGTTTCATCAAGGCGAAGATTCCATGAGTAAGTCACAGGCTCATCTTGATCCATGAGTAATACATCACCTTGATCAGATATCCATATATCTCAGGTAGGTGATGTATCCTGCCTGACCTACGCTGGTCTTGTTCTATTTGAGCAGGTTGCTCTTACACAACTACTTGTGTTTCCTGCTCTAATTCCTCCATAGGTGTATCGATACTTTGTGATTCTTGAATTTCTTCAAGTTCTACTTTCCTCCCACTGATTCCTTTGGAAATAAAATCCCTTTCTAGGAAAACTCAAGTTCGAGCGACAAACACTTTGCCCTCAGAAGGATTGTAGAAATAATATCCTATTGTTTCTTTAGGATACCCCACAAATAAGCATTTGTCAGATTTGGGCTCAAGCTTAGTTGAAATTTGTCGTTTCACATAAACTTCGCAACCCCAAATCTTCATGTAAGACATATGTGGTCTCTTATCACTCCATATCTCATATGGTGTCTTTTCAACCTTTTGGATGGAACACGGTTAAGTGTGTAAGCTAATGTCAATGGTGTATGTCCTCAAAAGGAGTTTGGAAGATTGGTGTGACTCATCATGGATCGGACCATGTCCAACAGGGTTCGATTTCTTCTCTCAGGTACACCCTTCCATTGGGATGTTCCAGGAGGAGTAAGTTGGGATAGGATCCCATACTCTTTCAGATGGTCATCAACCTCTAGGATTAAATACTCACCACTTCGATCTGATCGAAGAGTTTTAATATTATTACCTAGTTGGTTTTAACTCGTTAGGTTTCACCCTTTTTATTAATGTTATTAATAGGCATTTCAAGATCAAGGACATATAGTCCATTGTTCATTTGTGCAGTAGCATAGAATATATCATTCAAATAAATTGAGGAACAATTGTTCTTTATTATAAATGAAAAACCAAACTTGTCCAAACAAGTAATGGAAATAATATTCCTGCTAATTGCAGGTACATAATAACAGCTCTCTAACTGAATTATTAAACCACTAGGTAAAGTCAATACAAAAGTTCCTACGGCTAAAGCAGCAACCTTTGCTCCATAGCCAACTCGTAGGTCGACTTTACCTTTTGCCAAATCTCTACTCCTTTTTAGTTCCTGCACATTTGTACAAATGTGAGAACTGCATTCAGTATCTAATACCCATGATGCAGAAGTAGATAAATTAATAACAAAAATACCTGAAGTTGAAGTCTCTACTCCATTCTTCTTATCTTCCAGGTACTTTGGGCAGTTCCTCTTCCAGTGTCCGGTCTTACCGCAATGGAAGCAGGTGCCTTCTTTTGCTATGCCTCCACTAGGCTTCAAAGCAGCAGTGGGTGTGGGATTGGCAACTTCCTTGCCCTTCCCCTTATCACTCTGCTTAGTGGGCCTTTTGTTCTGTCTCTTTCCATTTCCGATCATCAGAATGGACTTCCCTTTTGACTTCAGATTCTGCTCGGCAGTTCTTAACATGGCGAGCAGTTCAGGAAGAGATTTGTCCATATCAATCATATTGAAATTTAGGACAAATTGACTGAAACTATCTGGCAACGATTGTAAGATCAAATCAGTTGCAAGTTCCTTTTCGAGGGGAAAACCCAATCTCTCAAGGTTTTCCACATACCCAATCATCTTGAGTACATGGGGACCTACAGGGGCTCCCTCAGCTAACTTGCTTTGAAAAAGGAATTTTGAAACTTCAAACCTCTCATGCCTTGCTTGCTCTTGATATAGCAACTTCAGGTGTTCGATCATATCGAACGCTGACATGTTCTCATGTTGCTTTTGCAATTCTGAGTTCATGGTAGCCAGTATGAGACAAGCAGTTTCATTGGCATCATCGACATGCTTCTTATAAGCATCTCTTTATGCCTTAGGTGCAGAACTAGGAGGTTCCTCTTCAGGAACAGGTGTCTCCAAGACCTACAGCTTTTTATCATGTTTGAGGACAATCCTCAGGTTTCGGTGTCAATCCAGAAAATTTGTCCCAGACAATTTTTCCTTATCAAGGATTGATCGCAGGATGTTGTTAGAGGTGTTTGCTGTCATGGTAATCTACATAAGGATTAATAAAAATATAAGTATCATTGACATATTCAATTAGGCCTTTAATTAAACATGCTCCCACTATTTTACTCAAAACAAATGACCCTCATCATTTGATTCGGAAAATCCCGTTGGAAGATTTTCTAGTGGGTCGAGATCCATATTTCACTTCGTTCTAAGTCCGCGTAGGCGGATTACACAAAACTAGGTTATTTAGGTAGGAACTCCTTCCAATTGTATCTCATACAACTCTCGAAAATTTCAGTTGGGTGAATAACTCCTTATTCCAATCCATCATATGGATCATTCCCAACTCTTGCTTCTAAACATATATATAATCTTATTATAATTTGTTTAGTTAAGTTTGACCCATTGTTTTAACAGTTGGATATTACAATTATCCCATCGCACTTTACTAATATAGAACATGCACCTAGCGTAGGCGAAACCTACATTATTCGATACTAGTCTTGATGAGTGTTAAAACTTGGAAAGCTTAAAACTTAATATTTAGTTTTGAGGGAATTGCAATTTTTCTGATCTCACCGGCTTGTTTATCATATAAACCGTCTCTCACATGCATCAACATACATTCACATGCATCAACATACATACAAACAAAATGAAACAGTTATGGCCCCTAGCGCAATTGTTCTCCCAAGCCAATGAGAGAACCTAAGCTAACCTACAACGATCTAAGCTTCTCCAAGCAAGATCTTCAAGGTTGTCCTCCTTTGGCATTGACTTCTTTGCTTTCTTCATATCATTACATTACATGAAAGAAATTCGTTTTACATACGAGGGAGTGAGATGAAAAAGAAGTTACATTTGGGAGATTAAGAGAGAGGCACGACACGCAGGTCGTATTTTAAAAATCCAAAACAAAACAAAGGAAAACTAAGGTCATAACCGATCACCACAAGACAATAATAAACACTTTATAATTATTATAATTAATTCCTTTAATTAATTAAAATCAAATTAAATTTCGACGACCGATCATCACATTTTAATGAACAATTCATTTAAAATCGATGTCGCTTTTCGTATCAACACTTGACACTTTTAAAGCACTGAGTTAGCCGAATGGGCGAAAATTTCCTTGCGTTAACCGGTTAACCATATGCGTTAACCGGTTAACACTGTTTTGAAATCTGAAAAAATTGTTTTCTGCCTTGCGTTAACCGGTTAACCAAATGCGTTAACCGTTTAACACTGTTTGAAAATGTCTTGGAAAACTGTTTTCCGCCTTGCGTTAACCGGTTAACCAAATGCGTTAACCGGTTAACACTGTTTGAAAATCTCAAAAATTTATTTCGCATTCCGTTAACTGGTTAACCATACGCGTTAACCGGTTAACATTGTTCCAAAAAGTGTTTAGGAAGCACAACTCTTGTGCGTTCAAACCCCAATCGCATAACTCTCTGACAACACAACCCTTGTGTCGTCACTAACCCTAATGCACCAATTTCAGACCGTCAAACACGTCTCGATTGTTAATTCAGTATGAGTGATCAACACGTCATTGCTTCACCATACTAATGTCGGATCAAGAAGCAAACGACCATTGATCGCTCAAAGGAAAACAATCATCGAGGTTTTTTGAATGAACGAAACAAGAACATTATATCATATATAATGTATTTTGCATCAGGGTTACATATATCACATATATGTAACTTGATCGATCTCAATTTAACCTTTGATTCATTCTGTTTTAATCATATTATTACATAACAAAAACAGATATCAGATTCATGGTTTCGTAAGTGGCTCTGATACCACTGTTGGAGAATTTCCATCCAAGGCGCAGCGGAATTTAAAAATTTCTCCATTTAGTGATCCTTACGAATGGGCATGATCAGTGATAGAATCGTTACCTCTTGTGGCGATTCAAACCTTTGGTGCAGATCTCTGATAATGATCAAAACCTTTGATACAGATCCACGGGGCGATCACGAACGTTGAACGATGACAACGTCTCTACTCAGTCCACACGAACGGATTCCTTCAATCGCAGTGCTAGCTGTTATGAATGAAGGCTTTGAGTGAGAGAAAGAGGGAAACAAAATTCCAAGTCTCTACTTGAATTTCTGTCTGAGTGGAGTGGAGTGCTTCTACCCAATGGGTTCTATTTATAGAACCACTTGTGTGGGCTTCAAGCCAAAAAGCCCACTTAAGTGTATTTTGCCCATATCTCATAATATGCCAAAATCACTTAAGTATTTGGTACCTTACCATATTTCGTTTCCACTTAAGTGCATCGTACCTTACGATGTTCCTTAATTATTCTATCTCTCATCAATTCGTCCTTTGTGTGTGACCCTATAGGTTTTCGCGACGTTGGCAATTATATTAAATCACACATTTAACATAATAAACAGTGAGCGGTATCTAGCAACACATCACTGCTACCCAAGACACGAAAATGTCAAGTGATCTGACAATTCCTTCTGTGATAATACTTATGTGTATAATTACCCTTTTGCCCTTATGTCTATATTGAACACAAGGCATAGACCGTGTCATCCTTGTCCAGTTCAATATTGGGCCCATAGACATTTATCCTGTTATGCAGGATGGGCAAATTCCATCTAGGTCACTCATGTCCCTCAGCATGCTTCGTGGAGTACCCATCAACTGTCTTTATGGTAATCCAGTTACGGACAACGTCATACACATCACACACACACATCACACGCGCATACACACACACACATCACATATCCCCCACATCACACACACATTACACACACACACACATCACACACATATATATATACTAATCACACACACATCACACACACACACATCACATCACACACACATAGAGAAATGCACACACACATCACACTCACAGAGACAGAGACACGCATCACATCACACATATTACATACACACACATCACATCATACACACATTACACACACACACAGACACAAACACACACAGAGATAGAGACACGCATCACATCACACACACACAAACACACACACAACATACACACACACACACATCACACACACACACATCACATACACACACACGTCACACACACACATACACACACATCACACACACATCGCACATTATACACACCCACGCACACACACATATGACACACACACATATATCATATCACACACACACATATCACATACACACACACATCACACACATACACACATAAACACACACACATCAGACACACACACACACACATCACACACACATACACACATCACTCACACACACATCACACACACACAAAGAGACACATGCACACACATCACACCCACAGACACACAAATATCACACAAACGTCACACATACATCACACACATGCACACATTCTCTCTCACACACTCACAAACATCATACACACACACACACATACATCACACACATCATACACACACACACACATTACACACACATCACACACACACATACATCATACACACACACATCATACACACACACACACATCATACACATCACACACACACACATCACTAACATCACTCACACATCACACACATCACACACACACATTTCACACACACACACACACATCACACACATATCACTCACACACACACACATATCATACACACACACACACATCACATACATCACACACACATCATACATCACACACATATCACTAACATCACACACATCACACACACATCACTAACATCACACACACATCACACACACACACATCACACACACATCACACACATAACACTCACACACACACACACGTCTTACACACACACACACATCACACACACACACATCACACACACACACATCACGCACACATCACACACACATCACACATAAATCACACATCACACACACATCACGCACACACACATATCACACACATACACACACACACACACACTCACACACACACACACACATCACACCTCACACAAAGATCACACACATCACACACACACACATCACACTCACAGAGACAGAGACACGCATCACATCACACATAAATCACACACACACGCACACACAATACTCACACACGTATCACACATACACACACACACATCACACACACACACAGATCACACACACACACTCTACTTGAATTTCTGTCTGAGTGGAGTGGAGTGCTTCTACCCAATGGGTTCTATTTATAGAACCACTTGTGTGGGCTTCAAGCCAAAAAGCCCACTTAAGTGTATTTTACCCATATCTCATAATATGCCAAAATCACTTAAGTATTTGGTACCTTACCATATTTCGTTTCCACTTAAGTGCATCGTACCTTACGATGTTCCTTAATTATTCTATCTCTCATCAATTCGTCCTTTGTGTGTGACCCTATAGGTTTTCGCGACGTTGGCAATTATATTAAATCACACATTTAACATAATAAACAGTGAGCGGTATCTAGCAACACATCACTGCTACCCAAGTCACGAAAATGTCATGTGATCTGACAAAACCTCCTGTGATAATAATTATGTGTATAATTACCCCTTTGCCCTTATGTCTATATTGAACACAAGGTATAGACCGTGTCACCCTTGTCCAGTTCAATATTGGGCCCATAGACATTTATCCTGTTACGCAGGATTGGCAAATTCCATCTAGGACACTCATGTCATTCAGCATGCTTCGTGGAGTACCCATCAACTGTCTTTATGGTTATCCAGTTACGGACAACGTTGGATCAGCAATAAAGCACTCGACTCTACATCTAGGATCCATAGTGGTTTCAGGTCGAAGAGTGGTATACACTATTATCACCATGAGAATAACTTATGACACTTTGCATAACTTTCTATATAGTATTCTCATAGCGGGTCAATCCGGTATAAATATTACTCCTAATATTCATACCTATGTTTAAGACTTGATAACTCTTTATCCATGATCCATGAGATGTGATCATCAGTCTACAAACATAATAGTCTTAATGCTTTAATGTTATCCCACTTCACATTAAAGCTCGACTACGGATACTTTAAGAACAGTGCCCTTATGTTTAATGTGTTCTCATGATTAAGTCACACTTAATACATTAAACGGACTATCTATTCTAGGGACTTTATTAATCAACCATAATAAAGAAAATGCCTTTTATTATTAATAAATAATTCGATACAAGTACCAAAAATATTGGCCTCTAGAGCTTACACCAACACACATCACATCACACACACATTACACACACACAGAGACACAAACACACACAGAGAAAGATACACGCATCACATCACAGACACACACATCAAACACACACACACATATTACACACACACACACATCACACATACACACATCACACACACATCACATACACTTACACATAACACACACATCACACATCACACACACACACACACACACACACACACACGCACAAACATATCACCCACACTGACATATATTATATCGCATACACACATATCACATACACACACACACACACACATCAAACACACATCACACACACACACACACAAACACACACACATCAGACACACACACACACACATCACACACACATACAAACATCACACACACACACATCACACACATATCACACGTAAACACAAAGAGACACATACACACGCATCACACACACAGACACACATATATCACACAAACGTCAGACATACATCACACACACACACACTCTCTCTCACACACACACACACACATACATCACACACATCATACACACACACCCATTACACACACATCACACACACACACACAAATCATACACACACACACACATCACAAACATCACACACACATCACACACACATCACTAACATCACACACACATCACACACACACACATCACTAACATCACACACACACACACAAACACATCACTAACATCACACACACATCACACACATATCACTCACACACACACACATCATACACACACACACATCACATACATCACACACACATCACACACGCATATACACATCACATATACACACACATCCATCACACACACATCACTAACATCACACACACACAGAGAAACACACACACATCACACACACAAATACACACACACACATACATACACATCAAACATACATACACACATACACACATACACACACCACACACAAAGACACACACACACACACACAGAGGCAAAGACACATCACACACACAGAGACACACGCACATATATCACACGCACACACAGAGGACACACACATACATCACACATACACACATACACACAGATATCACACACACACATCACACACATACACAGACACATCACACACGTCACACACACATCACATACATCACATACACACACACACGCACACATATCACACACACATCACACACACATATCACAGAAACACACACATTACCCACATATCACACACACATCACACACACACACACATGACACACACACATGACACACACACATTACAAACACATCATGTACACACACACACATACACATAAATCACACATACACATAACACACACATACACATGACACACACATTAAATCACACACACATCACACACATATCACTCACACACACACACACATCATACACACACACACACACATCGCATACATCACACATACATCACACACGCATATACACATCACATATACACACACATCCATCACACACACACATCACTAACATCACACACACACACACAGAGAAACACACGCACGTCACACACACAAATACACACACACACATCAAACATACATACACGCATACACACATACACACACCACACACAAAGACACACACACACACACACACACACACACGGAGGCAAAGACACATCACACACACAGAGACACACGCACATATATCACACGCACACACAGAGGACACACACATATATCACACAAACGTCAGACATACATCACACACACACACACACTCTCTACATCACACACACACACACGTCATACACATCACACACACACATCACACGCGCATACACACACACACATCACATATCACACACATCACACACACATTACACACACACACATCACACACACATATATATACTAATCACACACACATCACACACACACACACATCACATCACACACACATAGAGAAATGCACACACACATCACACTCACAGAGACAGAGACACGCATCACATCACACATATTACATACACACACATCACATCATACACACATTACACACACACACAGACACAAACACACACAGAGATAGAGACACGCATCACATCACACACACACAAATCAAACACACACACAACATTACACACACAAACATCACACACACACATACACATCACATACACACACACGTCACACACACACATACACACACATCACACACACATCGCACATTATACACACCCACGCACACACACATATGACACACACACATATATCATATCACACACACACATATCACATACACACACACATCACACACATACACACACAAACACACACACATCAGACACACACACACACACACATCACACACACATACACACATCACTCACACACACATCACACACACACAAAGAGACACATGCACACACATCACACCCACAGACACACAAATATCACACAAACGTCACACATACATCACACACATGCACACATTCTCTCTCACACACTCACAAACATCATACACACACACACATACATCACACACATCATACACACACACACACATTACACACACACACACACACATACATCATACACACACATCATACACACACACACATCATACACACACACACAACACATCACTAACATCACTCACACATCACACACATCACACACACACATTTCACACACACACACACACATCACACACATATCACTCACACACACACACACATATCATACACACACACACACACATCACATACATCACACACACATCATACATCACACACATGTCACTAACATCACTAACATCACACACACATCACACACACACACATCACACACACACATCACACACATAACACTCACACACACACACACGTCTTACACACACACACACATCACACACACACACATCACACACACACACATCACGCACACATCACACACACATCACACATAAATCACACATCACACACGCATCACGCACACACACATATCACACACATACACACACACACACACACACTCACACACACACACACATCACACCTCACACAAAGATCACACACATCACACACACACACATCACACTCACAGAGACAGAGACACGCATCACATCACACATAAATCACACACACACGCACACACAATACTCACACACGTATCACACATACACACACACACATCACACACACACACAGATCACACACACACACACATCACATATCACACACATCACACACATACACATTACACACATACACATCACACACACATATATATACTAATCACACACATCACATCACACACACATAGAGAAACACACAGACACATCACACTCAGAGACAGAGACACGCATCACATCACACATATTACATACACACACATCACATCATACACACATTACACACACACACACAGAGACACAAACACACACAGAGAAAGAGACACGCATCACACATACACACACACAACATTGCACACACACACACACATCACACACACATCACACACACGCACATCACATACACACACACGTCACACACACACATACACACACATCACACACACATCACACACACACACACACACACACACACATATCACACACACACACACATATATCATATCGCATACACACATATATCATATCGCATACACACATATCACATACACACACACACACATCACACACACATCACACCACACACACACACATCAAACACACACACACACACACACACATCACACACACATACACACATCACACACACACATCACACACACACACAAAGAGACACATACATACGTATCACACACACAGACACACACATATCACACAAACGTCACACATACATCACACACACACGCACTCTCATACACACACACACACATCATACACACACACACATACATCACACACATCATACACACACATACATTACACACATATCACACACACACGTCATACACACACACACACACATATCACTAACATCACTAACATCACACACACATCACACACACATCACTAACATCACACACACATCACACACACACACATCACACACACACATCACACACATAACACTCACACACACACACACGTCTTACACACACACACACATCACACACACACACATCACACACACACACATCACGCACACATCACACACACATCACACATAAATCACACATCACACACACATCACGCACACACACATATCACACACATACACACACACACACACACACACACACTCACACACACACACACATCACACCTCACACAAAGATCACACACATCACACACACACACATCACACTCACAGAGACAGAGACACGCATCACATCACACATAAATCACACACACACGCACACACAATACTCACACACGTATCACACATACACACACACACATCACACACACACACAGATCACACACACACACATCACATATCACACACATCACACACA
Organism: Lathyrus oleraceus; assembly: GCF_024323335.1. Taxonomy (NCBI): domain Eukaryota; kingdom Viridiplantae; phylum Streptophyta; class Magnoliopsida; order Fabales; family Fabaceae; genus Lathyrus; species Lathyrus oleraceus. Next base: position 27,106 of record NW_026113056.1, read on the forward strand.
CACACATTACACACATACACATCACACAGACATATATATACTAATCACACACATCATATCACACACACATAGAGAAACACACACACACATCACACTTACAGAGACAGAGACACGCATCACATCACACATATTACATACACACACATCACATCATACACACATTACACACACACACACAGAGACACAAACACACACAGAGAAAGAGACACGCATCACACATACACACACACATCAAACACACACACACAACATTACACACACACACACATCACACACCATCACACACACGCACATCACATACACACACACGTCACACACACATACACACACATCACACACACATCACACATCACACACACACACGCACAGACATATCACACACACACATATATCATATCGCATACACATATATCATATCGCATACACACATATCACATACACACACACACACATCACACACACATCACACACACACACACACATCAGACATACACACACACACATCACACACACATACACACACACACACACACACATCACACACACACACAAAGAGACACATACACACGTATCACACACACAGACACACACATATCACACAAACGTCACACATACATCACACACACACGCACTCTCATACACACACACACACACATCATACACACACATACATCACACACATCATACACACACATACATTACACACACATCACACACACACGTCATACACACACACACACACACACACATCACTAACATCACTAACATCACATACACATCACACACACACATCACACACACACATCACATACATAACACTCACACACACACACGTCTTACACACACACACATCACACACACACATCACACACACACACACATCACGCACACATCACACACACATCACACATAAATCACACATCACACACACATCACGCACACATCACACACACACATATCACACACATCACACACACACATTAGAAACACATCACGCACACACACACATCACACACACACACTCATAAATCACACACACACGCACACATCACACACACACCTATCACACATCCACACACACACATCACACACACACACACACATCACACACATATATCACATATCACACACATCACACACACACACATCACACACACATTACACATACACACACACATATCACACAGACATAGAGAAACACACACACACATCACACTCTCAGAGACAAAGACACGCATCACATCACACATATTACATACACACACATCACATCATACACACATTACACACACACACAGAGACACAAACACACACAGAGAAAGAGACACGCATCACATCAACACGCACACATCAAACACACACGCACAACATTACACACACACACATCACACACACACACATCACACACACATCAAATACACACACACGTCACACACACACATACACACACATCACACACACACACACACACATATCACACACACATATATCATGTGTATTTGTGTGTCTCCATCTCTGTGTGTGTTTGTGTAATGTGTAGTATATATATGTGTGTATTTGTGTGTGTGTGATGTGATGCGTGTCTCTATCTCTGTGTGTGTTTGTGTCTGTGTGTGTGTGTAATGTGTGTATGATGTGATGTGTGTGTATGTAATATGTGTGATGTGATGCGTGTCTCTGTCTCTGTGAGTGTGATGTGTGTGTGCATTTCTCTATGTGTGTGTGATGTGATGTGTGTGTGTGTGTGATGTGTGTGTGATTAGTATATATATGTGTGTGTGATGTGTGTGTGTGTAATGTGTGTGTGATGTGTGTGATATGTGATGTGTGTGTGTGTGTATGCGCGTGTGATGTGTGTGTGTGTGATGTGTATGACGTGTGTGTGTGTGTCTGATGTATGTGTAATATGTGTGTGTGTATGATGTGTGTGATGTGTGTGTGTGCGTGTATGATGTGTGTGTGTGTGTATGAGAGTGTGTGTGTGTGTGTGTGATGTATGTGTGACGTTTGTGTGATATGTATGTGTCTGTGTGTGTGATGCGTGTGTATGTGTCTCTTTGTGTGTGTGTGTGATGTGTGTGTGATGTGTGTATGTGTGTGTGATGTGTGTGTCTGTGTGTCTGATGTTTGTGTGTTTGTGTGGGTGTGTGTGATGTGTGTGTGCTGTGTGTGTGTATGTGATATGTGTGTATATAATATGATATATGTGTGTGTGATATGTGTGTGTGTGTGTGTGTGTGATGTGTGTGTATGTGTGTGTGTGACGTGTGTGTGTATTTGATGTGTGTGTGATGTGTGTGTGTGTGATGTGTGTGTGTGTAATGTTGTGCGTGTGTGTTTGATGTGTGCGTGTTGATGTGATGCGTGTCTCTTTCTCTGTGTGTGTTTGTGTCTCTGTGTGTGTGTGTAATGTGTGTATGATGTGATGTGTGTGTATGTAATATGTGTGATGTGATGCGTGTCTTTGTCTCTGAGAGTGTGATGTGTGTGTGTGTTTCTCTATGTCTGTGTGATATGTGTGTGTGTATGTGTAATGTGTGTGTGATGTGTGTGTGTGTGTGATGTGTGTGATATGTGATATATGTGTGTGATGTGTGTGTGTGTGTGTGATGTGTGTGTGTGGATGTGTGATAGGTGTGTGTGTGATGTGTGCGTGTGTGTGTGATTTATGTGTGTGTGTGATGTGTGTGTGTGCGTGATGTGTTTCTAATGTGTGTGTGTGATGTGTGTGATATGTGTGTGTGTGATGTGTGCGTGATGTGTGTGTGATGTGTGATTTATGTGTGATGTGTGTGTGATGTGTGCGTGATGTGTGTGTGTGTGTGTGATGTGTGTGTGTGATGTGTGTGTGTGTGTAAGACGTGTGTGTGTGTGAGTGTTATGTATGTGATGTGTGTGTGTGATGTGTGTGTGTGTGTGATGTGTGTGTGATGTTAGTGATGTTAGTGATGTGTGTGTGTGTGTGTGTGTGTATGACGTGTGTGTGTGATGTGTGTGTAATGTATGTTTGTGTATGATGTGTGTGATGTATGTGTGTGTGTATGATGTGTGTGTGTGTGTGTGTGTATGAGAGTGCGTGTGTGTGTGATGTATGTGTGACGTTTGTGTGATATGTGTGTGTCTGTGTGTGTGATACGTGTGTATGTGTCTCTTTGTGTGTGTGTGTGTGATGTGTGTGTGTGATGTGTGTATGTGTGTGTGATGTGTGTGTGTGTATGTCTGATGTGTGTGTGTGTGTGTGTGATGTGTGTGTGATGTGTGTGTGTGTATGTGATATGTGTGTATGCGGTATGATATATGTGTGTATGCGATATGATATATGTGTGTGTGTGTGATATGTCTGTGCGTGTGTGTGTGTGATGTGTGATGTGTGTGTGATGTGTGTGTATGTGTGTGTGTGACGTGTGTGTGTATGTGATGTGCGTGTGTGTGATGTGTGTGTGATGTGTGTGTGTGTGTGTAATGTTGTGTGTGTGTGTTTGATGTGTGTGTGTATGTGTGATGCGTGTCTCTTTCTCTGTGTGTGTTTGTGTCTCTGTGTGTGTGTGTAATGTGTGTATGATGTGATGTGTGTGTATGTAATATGTGTGATGTGATGCGTGTCTCTGTCTCTGAGTGTGATGTGTGTGTGTGTTTCTCTATGTGTGTGTGATGTGATGTGTGTGATTAGTATATATATGTGTGTGTGATGTGTATGTGTGTAATGTGTATGTGTGTGATGTGTGTGATATGTGATGTGTGTGTATGTGTGATCTGTGTGTGTGTGATGTGTGTGTGTGTATGTGTGATACGTGTGTGAGTATTGTGTGTGCGTGTGTGTGTGATTTATGTGTGATGTGATGCGTGTCTCTGTCTCTGTGAGTGTGATGTGTGTGTGTGTGATGTGTGTGATCTTTGTGTGAGGTGTGATGTGTGTGTGTGTGTGAGTGTGTGTGTGTGTGTGTATGTGTGTGATATGTGTGTGTGCGTGATGTGTGTGTGATGTGTGTGTGTATGTGATATGTGTGTGTGTGATATGATATATGTATGTGTGTCATATGTGTGTGTGCGTGTGTGTGTGTGATGTGCGATGTGTGTGTGATTGTGTGTATGTGTGTGTGTGACGTGTGTGTGTGTATGTGATATGTGTGTGTGTGTGTGTGATGTGTGTGTGTGTAATGTTATGTGTGTGTTTGATTTGTGTGTGTGTGATGTGATGCGTGTCTCTATCTCTGTGTGTGTTTGTGTCTGTGTGTGTGTGTAATGTGTGTATGATGTGATGTGTGTATATGTAATATATGTGATGTGATGCGTGTCTCTGTCTCTGTGAGTGTGATGTGTGTGTGCATTTCTCTATGTGTGTGTGATGTGATGTGTGTGTGTGTGATGTGTGTGTGATTAGTATATATATGTGTGTGTGATGTGTGTGTGTGTAATGTGTGTCTGATGTGTGTGATATGTGATGTGTGTGTGTGTGTGTGTATGCGCGTGTGATGTGTGTGTGTGTGATGTGTATGACGTGTGTGTGTGTGTGATGTATGTGTAATATGTGTGTGTGTATGATGTGTGTGATGTGTGTGTGTGTGTGTATGAGAGTGTGTGTGTGTGTGTGTGATGTATGTGTGACGTTTGTGTGATATGTGTGTGTCTGTGTGTGTGATGCGTGTGTATGTGTCTCTTTGTGTGTGTGTGTGATGTGTGTATGTGTGTGTGATGTGTGTGTCTATGTGTCTGATGTTTGCGTGTTTGTGTGGGTGTGTGTGATGTGTGTGTGCTGTCTGTGTGTATGTGATATGTGTGTATATAATATGATATATGTGTGTGTGATATGTGTGTGTGTGTGTGATGTGTGTGTATTTGTGTGTGTGACGTGTGTGTGTATTTGATGTGTGTGTGATGTGTGTGTGTGATGTGTGTGTGTGTAATGTTGTGTGTGTGTGTTTGATGCGTGCGTGTTGATGTGATGCGTGTCTCTTTCTCTGTGTGTGTTTGTGTCTCTGTGTGTGTGTGTAATGTGTGTATGATGTGATGTGTGTGTATGTAATATGTGTGATGTGATGCGTGTCTTTGTCTCTGAGAGTGTGATGTGTGTGTGTGTTTCTCTATGTCTGTGTGATGTGTGTGTGTATGTGTAATGTGTGTGTGATGTGTGTGTGTGTGATGTGTGTGTGTGATGTGTGTGTGTGATGTGTGTGTGTGATGTGTGTGTGTGTGATGTGTGTGTGTGGATGTGTGATAGGTGTGTGTGTGATGTGTGCGTGTGTGTGTGATTTATGAGTGTGTGTGTGTGATGTGTGTGTGTGCGTGATGTCTTTTTAATGTGTGTGTGTGATGTGTGTGATATGTGTGTGTGTGATGTGTGCGTGATGTGTGTGTGATGTGTGATTTATGTGTGATGTGTGTGTGATGTGTGCGTGATGTGTGTGTGTGTGTGATGTGTGTGTGTGATGTGTGTGTGTGTAAGACGTGTGTGTGTGTGAGTGTTATGTATGTGATGTGTGTGTGTGATGTGTGTGTGTGATGTGTATGTGATGTTAGTGATGTTAGTGATGTGTGTGTGTGTGTGTGTGTGTATGACGTGTGTGTGTGATGTGTGTGTAATGTATGTGTGTGTATGATGTGTGTGATGTATGTGTGTGTATGATGTGTGTGTGTGTATGAGAGTGCGTGTGTGTGTGATGTATGTGTGACGTTTGTGTGATATGTGTGTGTCTGTGTGTGTGATACGTGTGTATGTGTCTCTTTGTGTGTGTGTGTGATGTGTGTGTGTGATGTGTGTATGTGTGTGTGATGTGTGTGTGTGTATGTCTGATGTGTGTGTGTGTGTGTGATGTGTGTGTGATGTGTGTGTGTGTGTATGTGATATGTGTGTATGCGATATGATATATGTGTATGCGATATGATATATGTGTGTGTGTGATATGTCTGTGCGTGTGTGTGTGTGATGTGTGATGTGTGTGTGATGTGTGTGTATGTGTGTGTGTGACGTGTGTGTGTATGTGATGTGCGTGTGTGTGATGTGTGTGTGATGTGTGTGTGTGTGTAATGTTGTGTGTGTGTGTTTGATGTGTGTGTGTATGTGTGATGCGTGTCTCTTTCTCTGTGTGTGTTTGTGTCTCTGTGTGTGTGTGTGTAATGTGTGTATGATGTGATGTGTGTGTATGTAATATGTGTGATGTGATGCGTGTCTCTGTCTCTGAGTGTGATGTGTGTGTGTGTTTCTCTATGTGTGTGTGATGTGATGTGTGTGATTAGTATATATATGTGTGTGTGATGTGTATGTGTGTAATGTGTATGTGTGTGATGTGTGTGATATGTGATGTGTGTGTGTGTGTGATCTGTGTGTGTGTGTGATGTGTGTGTGTGTATGTGTGATACGTGTGTGAGTATTGTGTGTGCGTGTGTGTGTGATTTATGTGTGATGTGATGCGTGTCTCTGTCTCTGTGAGTGTGATGTGTGTGTGTGTGATGTGTGTGATCTTTGTGTGAGGTGTGATGTGTGTGTGTGTGTGAGTGTGTGTGTGTGTGTGTGTGTATGTGTGTGATATGTGTGTGTGCGTGATGCGTGTGTGATGTGTGATTTATGTGTGATGTGTGTGTGATGTGTGCGTGATGTGTGTGTGTGTGATGTGTGTGCGTGTGATGTGTGTGTGTGTGTAAGACGTGTGTGTGTGTGTGAGTGTTATGTGTGTGATGTGTGTGTGTGATGTGTGTGTGTGTGATGTGTGTGTGATGTTAGTGATGTTAGTGATATGTGTGTGATGTATGATGTGTGTGTGATGTATGTGATGTGTGTGTGTGTGTGTATGATATGTGTGTGTGTGTGTGAGTGATATGTGTGTGATGTGTGTGTGTGTGTGTGTGAAATGTGTGTGTGTGATGTGTGTGATGTGTGAGTGATGTTAGTGATGTGTGGTTGTGTGATGTGTATGATGTGTGTGTGTGTATGATGTGTGTGTATGATGTATGTGTGTGTGTGATGTGTGTGTAATGTGTGTGTGTGTGTATGATGTGTGTGATGTATGTGTGTGTGTGTGTATGATGTTTGTGAGTGTGTGAGAGAGAATGTGTGCATGTGTGTGATGTATGTGTGACGTTTGTGTGATATTTGTGTGTCTGTGGGTGTGATGTGTGTGCATGTGTCTCTTTGTGTGTGTGTGATGTGTGTGTGAGTGATGTGTGTATGTGTGTGTGATGTGTGTGTGTGTGTGTCTGATGTGTGTGTGTTTGTGTGTGTATGTGTGTGATGTGTGTGTGTATGTGATATGTGTGTGTGTGATATGATATATGTGTGTGTGTCATATGTGTGTGTGCGTGGGTGTGTATAATGTGCGATGTGTGTGTGATGTGTGTGTATGTGTGTGTGTGACGTGTGTGTGTATGTGATGTGTATGTGTGTGTGTGATGTTTGTGTGTGTAATGTTGTGTGTGTGTTTGATTTGTGTGTGTGTGATGTGATGCGTGTCTCTATCTCTGTGTGTGTTTGTGTCTGTGTGTGTGTGTAATGTGTGTATGATGTGATGTGTGTGTATGTAATATGTGTGATGTGATGCGTGTCTCTGTCTCTGTGAGTGTGATGTGTGTGTGCATTTCTCTATGTGTGTGTGATGTGATGTGTGTGTGTGTGTGTGATGTGTGTGTGATTAGTATATATATATGTGTGTGATGTGTGTGTGTGTGTAATGTGTGTGTGATGTGGGTGATATGTGATGTGTGTGTGTGTATGCGCGTGTGATGTGTGTGTGTGATGTGTATGACGTGTGTGTGTGTGTGATGTAGAGAGTGTGTGTGTGTGTGTGATGTATGTCTGACGTTTGTGTGATATATGTGTGTGTCCTCTGTGTGTGCGTGTGATATATGTGCGTGTGTCTCTGTGTGTGTGATGTGTCTTTGCCTCCGTGTGTGTGTGTGTGTGTGTGTGTGTGTCTTTGTGTGTGGTGTGTGTATGTGTGTATGCGTGTATGTATGTTTGATGTGTGTGTGTGTATTTGTGTGTGTGACGTGCGTGTGTTTCTCTGTGTGTGTGTGTGTGATGTTAGTGATGTGTGTGTGTGATGGATGTGTGTGTATATGTGATGTGTATATGCGTGTGTGATGTATGTGTGATGTATGCGATGTGTGTGTGTGTGTATGATGTGTGTGTGTGTGTGAGTGATATGTGTGTGATGTGTGTGTGATTTAATGTGTGTGTCATGTGTATGTGTGTGTTATGTGTATGTGTGATTTATGTGTATGTGTGTGTGTGTACATGATGTGTTTGTAATGTGTGTGTGTCATGTGTGTGTGTCATGTGTGTGTGTGTGTGATGTGTGTGTGATATGTGGGTAATGTGTGTGTTTCTGTGATATGTGTGTGTGATGTGTGTGTGATATGTGTGCGTGTGTGTGTGTATGTGATGTATGTGATGTGTGTGTGACGTGTGTGATGTGTCTGTGTATGTGTGTGATGTGTGTGTGTGATATCTGTGTGTATGTGTGTATGTGTGATGTATGTGTGTGTCCTCTGTGTGTGCGTGTGATATATGTGCGTGTGTCTCTGTGTGTGTGATGTGTCTTTGCCTCTGTGTGTGTGTGTGTGTGTCTTTGTGTGTGGTGTGTGTATGTGTGTATGTGTGTATGTATGTTTGATGTGTATGTATGTGTGTGTGTGTATTTGTGTGTGTGATGTGTGTGTGTTTCTCTGTGTGTGTGTGATGTTAGTGATGTGTGTGTGATGGATGTGTGTGTATATGTGATGTGTATATGCGTGTGTGATGTGTGTGTGATGTATGTGATGTGTGTGTGTGTATGATGTGTGTGTGTGTGAGTGATATGTGTGTGATGTGTGTGTGATGTTAGTGATGTGTTTGTGTGTGTGTGTGTGATGTTAGTGATGTGTGTGTGTGTGATGTGTGTGTGATGTTAGTGATGTGTGTGTGATGTGTGTGTGATGTTTGTGATGTGTGTGTGTGTGTAAGATTTGTGTGTGTGTGTGATGTGTGTGTCATGGGTGTGTGTGTATGATGTGTGTGATGTATGTGTGTGTGTGTGTGTGAGAGAGAGTGTGTGTGTGTGTGATGTATGTCTGACGTTTGTGTGATATATGTGTGTCTGTGTGTGTGATGCGTGTGTATGTGTCTCTTTGTGTTTACGTGTGATATGTGTGTGATGTGTGTGTGTGTGATGTTTGTATGTGTGTGTGATGTGTGTGTGTGTGTGTGTCTGATGTGTGTGTGTTTGTGTGTGTGTGTGTGTGATGTGTGTTTGATGTGTGTGTGTGTGTGTGTATGTGATATGTGTGTATGCGATATAATATATGTCAGTGTGGGTGATATGTTTGTGCGTGTGTGTGTGTGTGTGTGTGTGTGTGTGATGTGTGATGTGTGTGTTATGTGTAAGTGTATGTGATGTGTGTGTGATGTGTGTATGTGTGATGTGTGTGTGTGTGTAATATGTGTGTGTGTGTTTGATGTGTGTGTCTGTGATGTGATGCGTGTATCTTTCTCTGTGTGTGTTTGTGTCTCTGTGTGTGTGTAATGTGTGTGTGATGTGATGTGTGTTGGTGTAAGCTCTAGAGGCCAATATTTTTGGTACTTGTATCGAATTATTTATTAATAATAAAAGGCATTTTCTTTATTATGGTTGATTAATAAAGTCCCTAGAATAGATAGTCCGTTTAATGTATTAAGTATGACTTAATCATGAGAACACATTAAACATAAGGGCACTGTTCTTAAAGTATCCGTAGTCGAGCTTTAATGTGAAGTGGGATAACATTAAAGTATTAAGACTATTATGTTTGTAGACTGATGATCACATCTCATGGATCATGGATAAAGAGTTATCAAGTCTTAAACATAGGTATGAATATTAGGAGTAATATTTATACCGGATTGACCCGCTATGAGAATACTATATAGAAAGTTATGCAAAGTGTCATAAGTTATTCTCATGGTGATAATGGTGTATACCACTCTTCGACCTGAAACCACTATGGATCCTAGATTTAGAGTCGAGTGATTTATTGCTGATCCAACGTTGTCCGTAACTGGATTACCATAAAGACAGTTGATGGGTACTCCACAAAGCATGCTGAGGGACATGAGTGACCTAGATGAAATTTGCCCATCCTGCATAACAGGATAAATGTCTATGGGCCCAATATTGAACTGGACAAGGATGACACGGTCTATGCCTTGTGTTCAATATAGACATAAGGGCAAAAGGGTAATTATACACATAAGTATTATCACAGAAGGAATTGTCAGATCACTTGACATTTTCGTGTCTTGGGTAGCAGTGATGTGTTGCTAGATACCGCTCACTGTTTATTATGTTAAATGTGTGATTTAATATAATTGCCAACGTCGCGAAAACCTATAGGGTCACACACAAAGGACGAATTGATGAGAGATAGAATAATTAAGGAACATCGTAAGGTACGATGCACTTAAGTGGAAACGAAATATGGTAAGGTACCAAATACTTAAGTGATTTTGGCATATTATGAGATATGGGCAAAATACACTTAAGTGGGCTTTTTGGCTTGAAGCCCACACAAGTGGTTCTATAAATAGAACCCATTGGGTAGAAGCACTCCACTCCACTCAGACAGAAATTCAAGTAGAGTGTGTGTGTGTGATCTGTGTGTGTGTGTGATGTGTGTGTGTGTATGTGTGATACGTGTGTGAGTATTGTGTGTGCGTGTGTGTGTGATTTATGTGTGATGTGATGCGTGTCTCTGTCTCTGTGAGTGTGATGTGTGTGTGTGTGATGTGTGTGATCTTTGTGTGAGGTGTGATGTGTGTGTGTGTGTGAGTGTGTGTGTGTGTGTGTATGTGTGTGATATGTGTGTGTGCGTGATGTGTGTGTGATGTGTGATTTATGTGTGATGTGTGTGTGATGTGTGCGTGATGTGTGTGTGTGTGATGTGTGTGTGTGTGATGTGTGTGTGTGTGTAAGACGTGTGTGTGTGTGTGAGTGTTGTGTGTGTGATGTGTGTGATGTGTGTGTGTGTGATGTGTGTGTGATGTTAGTGATGTGTGTGTGATGTGTGTGTGATGTTAGTGATGTTAGTGATATGTGTGTGATGTATGATGTGTGTGTGATGTATGTGATGTGTGTGTGTGTGTATGATATGTGTGTGTGTGTGAGTGATATGTGTGTGATGTGTGTGTGTGTGTGTGAAATGTGTGTGTGTGATGTGTGTGATGTGTGAGTGATGTTAGTGATGTGTGTGTGTGTGATGTGTATGATGTGTGTGTGTGTATGATGTGTGTGTGTATGATGTATGTGTGTGTGTGATGTGTGTGTAATGTGTGTGTGTGTGTATGATGTGTGTGATGTATGTGTGTGTGTGTGTATGATGTTTGTGAGTGTGTGAGAGAGAATGTGTGCATGTGTGTGATGTATGTGTGACGTTTGTGTGATATTTGTGTGTCTGTGGGTGTGATGTGTGTGCATGTGTCTCTTTGTGTGTGTGTGATGTGTGTGTGAGTGATGTGTGTATGTGTGTGTGATGTGTGTGTGTGTGTGTCTGATGTGTGTGTGTTTGTGTGTGTATGTGTGTGATGTGTGTGTGTATGTGATATGTGTGTGTGTGATATGATATATGTGTGTGTGTCATATGTGTGTGTGCGTGGGTGTGTATAATGTGCGATGTGTGTGTGTGTGTGTGTGTATGTGTGTGTGTGACGTGTGTGTGTATGTGATGTGTGTGTGTGTGTGATGTGTGTGTGTGTAATGTTGTGTGTGTGTGTGATGTGATGCGTGTCTCTATCTCTGTGTGTGTTTGTGTCTGTGTGTGTGTGTAATGTGTGTATGATGTGATGTGTGTGTATGTAATATGTGTGATGTGATGCGTGTCTCTGTCTCTGTGAGTGTGATGTGTGTGTGCATTTCTCTATGTGTGTGTGATGTGATGTGTGTGTGTGTGATGTGTGTGTGATTAGTATATATATATGTGTGTGATGTGTGTGTGTGTGTAATGTGTGTGTGATGTGGGGGATATGTGATGTGTGTGTGTGTATGCGCGTGTGATGTGTGTGTGTGATGTGTATGACGTTGTCCGTAACTGGATTACCATAAAGACAGTTGATGGGTACTCCACGAAGCATGCTGAGGGACATGAGTGACCTAGATGGAATTTGCCCATCCTGCATAACAGGATAAATGTCTATGGGCCCAATATTGAACTGGACAAGGATGACACGGTCTATGCCTTGTGTTCAATATAGACATAAGGGCAAAAGGGTAATTATACACATAAGTATTATCACAGAAGGAATTGTCAGATCACTTGACATTTTCGTGTCTTGGGTAGCAGTGATGTGTTGCTAGATACCGCTCACTGTTTATTATGTTAAATGTGTGATTTAATATAATTGCCAACGTCGCGAAAACCTATAGGGTCACACACAAAGGACGAATTGATGAGAGATAGAATAATTAAGGAACATCGTAAGGTACGATGCACTTAAGTGGAAACGAAATATGGTAAGGTACCAAATACTTAAGTGATTTTGGCATATTATGAGATATGGGCAAAATACACTTAAGTGGGCTTTTTGGCTTGAAGCCCACACAAGTGATTCTATAAATAGAACCCATTGGGTAGAAGCACTCCACTCCACTCAGACAGAAATTCAAGTAGAGACTTGGAATTTTGTTTCCCTCTTTCTCTCACTCAAAGCCTTCATTCATAACAGCTAGCACTGCGATTGAAGGAATCCGTTCGTGTGGACTGAGTAGAGACGTTGTCATCGTTCAACGTTCGTGATCGCCCCGTGGATCTGTATCAAAGGTTTTGATCATTATCAGAGATCTGCACCAAAGGTTTGAATCGCCACAAGAGGTAACGATTCTATCACTGATCATGCCCATTCGTAAGGATCACTAAATGGAGAAATTTTTAAATTCCGCTGCGCCTTGGATGGAAATTCTCCAACAGTGGTATCAGAGCCACTTACGAAACCATGAATCTGATATCTGTTTTTGTTATGTAATAATATGATTAAAACAGAATGAATCAAAGGTTAAATTGAGATCGATCAAGTTACATATATGTGATATATGTAACCCTGATGCAAAATACATTATATATGATATAATGTTCTTGTTTCGTTCATTCAAAAAACTCGATGATTGTTTTCCTTTGAGCGATCAATGGTCGTTTGCTTCTTGATCCGACATTAGTATGGTGAAGCAATGACGTGTTGATCACTCATACTGAATTAACAATCGAGACGTGTTTGACGGTCTGAAATTGGTGCATTAGGGTTAGTGACGACACAAGGGTTGTGTTGTCAGAGAGTTATGCGATTGGGGTTTGAACGCACAAGAGTTGTGCTTCCTAAACACTTTTTGGAACAATGTTAACCGGTTAACGCGTATGGTTAACCAGTTAACGGAATGCGAAATAAATTTTTGAGATTTTCAAACAGTGTTAACCGGTTAACGCATTTGGTTAACCGGTTAACGCAAGGCGGAAAACAGTTTTCCAAGACATTTTCAAACAGTGTTAAACGGTTAACGCATTTGGTTAACCGGTTAACGCAAGGCAGAAAACAATTTTTTCAGATTTCAAAACAGTGTTAACCGGTTAACGCATATGGTTAACCGGTTAACGCAAGGAAATTTTCGCCCATTCGGCTAACTCAGTGCTTTAAAAGTGTCAAGTGTTGATACGAAAAGCGACATCGATTTTAAATGAATTGTTCATTAAAATGTGATGATCGGTCGTCGAAATTTAATTTGATTTTAATTAATTAAAGGAATTAATTATAATAATTATAAAGTGTTTATTATTGTCTTGTGGTGATCGGTTATGACCTTAGTTTTCCTTTGTTTTGTTTTGGATTTTTAAAATACGACCTGCGTGTCGTGCCTCTCTCTTAATCTCCCAAATGTAACTTCTTTTTTCATCTCACTCCCTCGTATGTAAAACGAATTTCTTTCATGTAATGTAATGATATGAAGAAAGCAAAGAAGTCAATGCCAAAGGAGGACAACCTTGAAGATCTTGCTTGGAGAAGCTTAGATCGTTGTAGGTTAGCTTAGGTTCTCTCATTGGCTTGGGAGAACAATTGCGCTAGGGGCCATAACTGTTTCATTTTGTTTGTATGTATGTTGATGCATGTGAATGTATGTTGATGCATGTGAGAGACGGTTTATATGATAAACAAGCCGGTGAGATCAGAAAAATTGCAATTCCCTCAAAACTAAATATTAAGTTTTAAGCTTTCCAAGTTTTAACACTCATCAAGACTAGTATCGAATAATGTAGGTTTCGCCTACGCTAGGTGCATGTTCTATATTAGTAAAGTGCGATGGGATAATTGTAATATCCAACTGTTAAAACAATGGGTCAAACTTAACTAAACAAATTATAATAAGATTATATATATGTTTAGAAGCAAGAGTTGGGAATGATCCATATGATGGATTGGAATAAGGAGTTATTCACCCAACTGAAATTTTCGAGAGTTGTATGAGATACAATTGGAAGGAGTTCCTACCTAAATAACCTAGTTTTGTGTAATCCGCCTACGCGGACTTAGAACGAAGTGAAATATGGATCTCGACCCACTAGAAAATCTTCCAACGGGATTTTCCGAATCAAATGATGAGGGTCATTTGTTTTGAGTAAAATAGTGGGAGCATGTTTAATTAAAGGCCTAATTGAATATGTCAATGATACTTATATTTTTATTAATCCTTATGTAGATTACCATGACAGCAAACACCTCTAACAACATCCTGCGATCAATCCTTGATAAGGAAAAATTGTCTGGGACAAATTTTCTGGATTGACACCGAAACCTGAGGATTGTCCTCAAACATGATAAAAAGCTGTAGGTCTTGGAGACACCTGTTCCTGAAGAGGAACCTCCTAGTTCTGCACCTAAGGCATAAAGAGATGCTTATAAGAAGCATGTCGATGATGCCAATGAAACTGCTTGTCTCATACTGGCTACCATGAACTCAGAATTGCAAAAGCAACATGAGAACATGTCAGCGTTCGATATGATCGAACACCTGAAGTTGCTATATCAAGAGCAAGCAAGGCATGAGAGGTTTGAAGTTTCAAAATTCCTTTTTCAAAGCAAGTTAGCTGAGGGAGCCCCTGTAGGTCCCCATGTACTCAAGATGATTGGGTATGTGGAAAACCTTGAGAGATTGGGTTTTCCCCTCGAAAAGGAACTTGCAACTGATTTGATCTTACAATCGTTGCCAGATAGTTTCAGTCAATTTGTCCTAAATTTCAATATGATTGATATGGACAAATCTCTTCCTGAACTGCTCGCCATGTTAAGAACTGCCGAGCAGAATCTGAAGTCAAAAGGGAAGTCCATTCTGATGATCGGAAATGGAAAGAGACAGAACAAAAGGCCCACTAAGCAGAGTGATAAGGGGAAGGGCAAGGAAGTTGCCAATCCCACACCCACTGCTGCTTTGAAGCCTAGTGGAGGCATAGCAAAAGAAGGCACCTGCTTCCATTGCGGTAAGACCGGACACTGGAAGAGGAACTGCCCAAAGTACCTGGAAGATAAGAAGAATGGAGTAGAGACTTCAACTTCAGGTATTTTTGTTATTAATTTATCTACTTCTGCATCATGGGTATTAGATACTGAATGCAGTTCTCACATTTGTACAAATGTGCAGGAACTAAAAAGGAGTAGAGATTTGGCAAAAGGTAAAGTCGACCTACGAGTTGGCTATGGAGCAAAGGTTGCTGCTTTAGCCGTAGGAACTTTTGTATTGACTTTACCTAGTGGTTTAATAATTCAGTTAGAGAGCTGTTATTATGTACCTGCAATTAGCAGGAATATTATTTCCATTACTTGTTTGGACAAGTTTGGTTTTTCATTTATAATAAAGAACAATTGTTCCTCAATTTATTTGAATGATATATTCTATGCTACTGCACAAATGAACAATGGACTATATGTCCTTGATCTTGAAATGCCTATTAATAACATTAATAAAAAGGGTGAAACCTAACGAGTTAAAACCAACTAGGTAATAATATTAAAACTCTTCGATCAGATCGAAGTGGTGAGTATTTAATCCTAGAGGTTGATGACCATCTGAAAGAGTATGGGATCCTATCCCAACTTACTCCTCCTGGAACATCCCAATGGAAGGGTGTACTGAGAGAAGAAATCGAACCCTGTTGGACATGGTCCGATCCATGATGAGTCACACCAATCTTCCAAACTCCTTTTGAGGACATACACCATTGACATTAGCTTACACACTTAACCGTGTTCCATCCAAAAGGTTGAAAAGACACCATATGAGATATGGAGTGATAAGAGACCACATATGTCTTACATGAAGATTTGGGGTTGCGAAGTTTATGTGAAACGACAAATTTCAACTAAGCTTGAGCCCAAATCTGACAAATGCTTATTTGTGGGGTATCCTAAAGAAACAATAGGATATTATTTCTACAATCCTTCTGAGGGCAAAGTGTTTGTCGCTCGAACTTGAGTTTTCCTAGAAAGGGATTTTATTTCCAAAGGATCAGTGGGAGGAAAGTAGAACTTGAAGAAATTCAAGAATCACAAAGTATCGATACACCTATGGAGGAATTAGAGCAGGAAACACAGTAGTTGTGTAAGAGCAACCTGCTCAAATAGAACAAGACCAGCGTAGGTCAGGCAGGATACATCACCTACCTGAGATATATGGATATTGATCAAGGTGATGTATTACTCATGGATCAAGATGAGCCTGTGACTTACTCATGGAATCTTCGCCTTGATGAAACAGTAAAGCTGGTATGGATTCATCAAGAACGAAGATGAGCCTTGTGTCTACAAGAAGGTTAGTGGGAGCATGATCGTATTCCTCGTATTATATGTAGATGACATTACTCATTGGAATCGATATCCCTACCCTGCAACAAGTAAAGGCTTGGTTGGGAAATACTTTTCTATGAAGGACCTGGGTTGAAACAGCCTATCAGAATCTATAGAGATAGATCATGAAATGCTTGGCCTAATTCAGAGTGCATAGACAAAGTGCTGAGACGCTTTAGTATGAATGATTTCAATTGTTATGTGTTTTTCTAAATGGTGGCACTGTGAGCTTGAAAAGTTCAACGCAAGATGCAGTTACTGATTCTACAACTGAGCTGAGTATATTGCTGCCTTAAGTGCAGCAAAGGAAGCTGTTTGGATCAATAAACTTGGATAGTCCTGCATTGTGGATCCATTGGTCTTATTATGATCAACAATGGTTTATCGCACAAGCTAAGGAGCCTAGATCTCACCAACGATCACAACCATCACTTAGACGTTATCATCTCATTCGAGAATAATAGATAGAGGAGATGTGAACATATGTAAAGTACTACACTAGACATCTAGCTGACCCACTAACAAGCCTCTTGCGC
>NW_026113057.1:0-44436 GCF_024323335.1 Lathyrus oleraceus
TCATTCATACAATTCAATCAAATTTAATGGGTTTAACAACAATTTGCATCATTCACACATTCAATCAAATTTCATAGGTTTAACAACCACATCTTCATCATTCGCACATTCAATCAAATTTCATGGGTTTAACACAATATTTCGTCATTCACACAATTCAATCAAATTTCATAGGTTTAAGTAAACGTTTTCATCATTCGCACAATTCAATCAAATATCATGGGTTTAACAACAACATTTTCATCATTCACACAATTCAATCAAATTTCATATTTAACATCAATTTTCATCACTCACACAATTCAATCAAATTTCATGGGTTTAACAACAAAATTTGCATCATTCGCACAATTCAATCAAATTTCATAGGTTTAACATCAACATTTCCATCATTCACACAATTCAATCAAATTTCATAGGTTAACAACAACATTTCATCATTCACACAATTCAATCAAATTTCGTGGGTTTAACAACAATATTTTCATCATTGACACAATTCAATCAAATTTCATAGGTTTAAAAACAACATCTTCATCATTCGCATAATTCAATCAAATTTCATATGTTTAACACAACTTTTCATCATTCACACAATTCAATCAAATTTCATAGGTTAACAACAACATTTCATCATTCACACAATTCAATCAAATGTCATAGGTTTAGCAACAACATTTTCATCATTCACATTATCAATCAAATTTCATAGGTTTAACAAAAACATTTTCTTCATCATTCGCACCATTCAATCAAATTTCATAGGTTAACATCAACATTTTCATCATTCACACAATTCAATCAAATTTCATAGGTTTAACATCAACGTTTTCATCATTCACACAATTCAATCAAATTTCGGGTTTAACAACAACATTTGAATCAGTCAAAATCAATTCGAAAATTTCAGAGGTTGACATCAACGTTTCATCATTCACACAATTCAATCAAATTTCATAGGTTTAACAACAAAATTTTCATCATTCACACAATTCAATCAAATTTCATAGGATTGACATAAAAATCATTATCATTCCACAATTAAATAAAATTTAATGGTTTTCAAACAACACCCTTGCTCACGCCCAATGTCAATCAAACTTTTCTCGGTTTAACAACGACATTTTCTTCTCATTCGCCACAATTCATCAAATCATTAGGTTGGAACATAAAAGTTTTCCATCATTCACACAATTCAACAAATTCAGAGGATTGAAATAACATCATTATCATTCATACAATTCAATCAAATTTAATGGTTTAACAACAACATTTGCATCATTCACACATGTCAATCAAATTTCATAGGTTTAACAACCACATTCTCTTCATCATTCGCACAATTCAATCAAATTTCATGGGTTTAACATCAATATTTTCATCTTCACATTATTCAGTCAATTTCGGCGTTTTTTGACAAAGACAATCATTATCATTCACACAATTCAATCAAATTTCATAGGTTTAAGATCAACGTTTTCATCATTCGCACAATTCAATCAAATATCATGGGTTTAACAACAACATTTTTCATCATTCACACAATTCAATTAAATTTCATAGGTTTAACATCAATGTTTTCATCACTCACACATTCAATCAAATTTCATGGGTTTAACAACAAATTTGCATCATTCGCACAATTCAATCAAATTTCATAGGTTTAACATCAACATTTCATCATTCACACAATTCAATCAAATTTCATAGGTTTAACAACATTTTCATCACTCGCACAATTCAATCAAATTTCGTGGGTTTAACAACAAATTTTCATCATTGACACAATTCAATCAAATTTCATAGGTTTAAAACCAACATCTTCATCATTCGCATAATTCAATCAAATTTCATATGTTTAACATCAACGTTTTCATCATTCACACAATTCAATCAAATGTCATAGGTTTAACAACAACATTTTCATCATTCACACAATTCAATCAAATGTCATAGGTTTAGCAACAACATCTTCATCATTCACATTATTCAATCAAATTTCATAGGTTTAACAACAACATTTTCTTCATCATTCGCACCATTCCATCAAATTTCATAGGTTTAACATCAACATTTTCATCATTCACACAATTCAATCAAATTTCATAAGTTTAACATCAACGTTTTCATCATTCACACAACTCAATAAAATTTCATGGGTTTAACAACAACATTTTTCATCATTCACACAATTCAATCAAATTTCATAGGTTGAACATCAACGTTTTCATCATTCACACAATTCAATCAAATTTCATAGGTTTAACAACAACATTTTCATCATTCACACAATTCAATCAAATTTCATAGGTTTGACAATAACATCATTATCATTCACACAATTCAATCAAATTTAATGGGTTTAACAACAACATTTGCATCATTCACACATGTCAATCAAATTTCATAGGTTTAACAACAACATTTTCTTCATCATTCGCACAATTCAATCAAATTTCATGGGTTTAACATCAATATTTTCATCATTCACACAATTCAATCAAATTTCATAGGTTTAAGATCAACGTTTTCATCATTCACACAATTCAATCAAATATCATGTGTTTAACAACAACATTTTTCATCATTCACACAATTCAATTAAATTTCATAGGTTTAACATCAATGTTTTCATCATTCACACAATTCAATCAAATTTCATAGGGTTTAACATCAACATTTTCATCATTCACACAATTCAATCAAATTTCATAGGATTGACAATAACATCATTATCATTCATACAATTCAATCAAATTTAATGGGTTTAACAACAACATTTGCATCATTCACACATGTCAATCAAATTTCATAGGTTTAACAACCACATTCTCTTCATCATTCGCACAATTCAATCAAATTTCATGGGTTTAACATCAATATTTTCATCATTCACACAATTCAATCAAATTTCATAGGTTTAGATCAACGTTTTCATCATTCACACAATTCAATCAAATATCATGGGTTTAACAACAACATTTTCATCATTCAGTTTAACATCAACGTTTTCATCATTCACACAATTCAATCAAATTTCATAGGTTTAACAACAACATTTTTCATCATTCACACAATTCAATCAAATTTCATCGGTTTAACAACAACATTTTCATCATTCACACAATTCAATCAAATTTCATAGGATTTACAATAACATCAATATCATTCATACAATTCAATCAAATTTAATGGGTTTAACAACAATATTTGCATCATTCACACATGTCAATCAAATTTCATAGGTTAAACAACCACATTCTCTTCATCATTCGCACAATTCAATCAAATTTCATGGGTTTAACATCAATATTTTCATCATTCACACAATTCAATCAAATTTCATAGGTTTAAGATCAACGTTTTCATCATTCGCACAATTCAATCAAATATCATGGGTTTAACAACAACATTTTTCATCATTCACACAATTCAATTAAATTTCATAGGTTAACATCAATGTTTTCATCACTCACACAATTCAATCAAATTTCATGGG
Source organism: Lathyrus oleraceus (assembly GCF_024323335.1). Taxonomy (NCBI): domain Eukaryota; kingdom Viridiplantae; phylum Streptophyta; class Magnoliopsida; order Fabales; family Fabaceae; genus Lathyrus; species Lathyrus oleraceus. The sequence goes on from NW_026113057.1 coordinate 3,500, forward strand.
TTTAACAACAAAATTTGCATCATTCGCACAATTCAATCAAATTTCATAGGTTTAACATCAACATTTCCATCATTCACACAATTCAATCAAATTTCATAGGTTTAACAACAACGTTTTCATCACTCGCACAATTCAATCAAATTTCGTGGGTTTAACAACAATATTTTCATCATTGACACAATTCAATCAAATTTCATAGGTTTAAAACCAACATCTTCATCATTCGCATAATTCAATCAAATTTCATATGTTTAACATCAACGTTTTCATCATTCACACAATTCAATCAAATGTCATAGGTTTAACAACAACATTTTCATCATTCACACAATTCAATCAAATGTCATAGGTTTAGCAACAACATCTTCATCATTCACATTATTCAATCAAATTTCATAGGTTTAACAACAACATTTTCTTCATCATCCGCACCATTCCATCAAATTTCATAGGTTTAACATCAACATTTTCATCATTCACACAATTCAATCAAATTTCATAAGTTTAACATCAACGTTTTCATCATTCACACAACTCAATAAAATTTCATGGGTTTAACAACAACATTTTTCATCATTCACACAATTCAATCAAATTTATGGGTTTAACAACAACATTTTTCATCATTCACACAATTCAATCAAATTTCATAGGTTGAACATCAATGTTTCATCATTCACACAATTCAATCAAATTTCATAGGTTTAACAACAACATTTTCATCATTCACACAATTCAATCAAATTTCATAGGTTTGACAATAACATCATTATCATTCACACAATTCAATCAAATTTAATGGGTTTAACAACAACATTTGCATCACTCACACATGTCAATCAAATTTCATAGGTTTAACAACGACATTTTCTTCATCATTCGCACAATTCAATCAAATTTCATGGGTTTAACATCAATATTTTCATTATTCACACAATTCAATCAAATTTCATAGGTTTAAGATCAACGTTTTCATCATTCACACAATTCAATCAAATATCATGTGTTTAACAACAACATTTTTCATCATTCACACAATTCAATTAAATTTCATAGGTTTAACATCAATGTTTTCATCATTCACACAATTCAATCAAATTTAATGGGTTTAACAACAACATTTGCATCATTCACACAATTCAATCAAATTTCATAGGTTTAACATCAACATTTTCATCATTCACACAATTCAATCAAATTTCATAGGTTGAACATCAACGTTTTCATCATTCACACAATTCAATCAAATTTCATAGGTTTAACAACAACATTTTCATCATTCACCCAATTCAATCAAATTTCATAGGTTTGACAATAACATCATTATCATTCACACAATTCAATCAAATTTAATGGGTTTAACAACAACATTTGCATCACTCACACATGTCAATCAAATTTCATAGGTTTAACAACGACATTTTCTTCATCATTCGCACAATTCAATCAAATTTCATGGGTTTAACATCAATATTTTCATTATTCACACAATTCAATCAAATTTCATAGGTTTAAGATCAACGTTTTCATCATTCACACAATTCAATCAAATATCCTGTGTTTAACAACAACATTTTTCATCATTCATACAATTCAATTAAATTTCATAGGTTTAACATCAATGTTTTCATCATTCACACAATTCAATCAAATTTCATAGGTTGAATATCAACGTTTTCATCATTCACACAATTCAATCAAATTTCATAGGTTTAACATCAACATTTTCATCATTCACACAATTCAATCAAATTTCATAGGATTGACAATAACATCATTATCATTCATACAATTCAATCAAATTTAATGGGTTTAACAACAACATTTGCATCATTCACACATGTCAATCAAATTTCATAGGTTTAACAACCACATTCTCTTCATCATTCGCACAATTCAATCAAATTTCATGGGTTTAACATCAATATTTTCATCATTCACACAATTCAATCAAATTTCATAGGTTTAAGATCAACGTTTTCATCATTCGCACAATTCAATCAAATATCATGGGTTTAACAACAACATTTTTCATCATTCACACAATTCAATTAAATTTCATATGTTTAACATCAATGTTTTCATCACTCACACAATTCAATCAAATTTCATAGGTTTAACATCAACGTTTTCATCATTCACACAACTCAATCAAATTTCATAGGTTTAACAACAACATTTTCATCATTCACACAATTCAATCAAATTTCATCGGTTTAACAACAACATTTTCATCATTCACACAATTCAATCAAATTTCATAGGATTGACAATAACATCAATCATTCATACAATTCAATCAAATTTAATGGGTTTAACAACAATATTTGCATCATTCACACATGTCAATCAAATTTCATAGGTTAAACAACCACATTCTCTTCATCATTCGCACAATTCAATCAAATTTCATGGGTTTAACATCAATATTTTCATCATTCACACAATTCAATCAAATTTCATAGGTTTAAGATCAACGTTTTCATCATTCGCACAATTCAATCAAATATCATGGGTTTAACAACAACATTTTTCATCATTCACACAATTCAATTAAATTTCATATGTTTAACATCAATGTTTTCATCACTCACACAATTCAATCAAATTTCATGGGTTTAACAACAAAATTTGCATCATTCGCACAATTCAATCAAATTTCATAGGTTTAACATCAACATTTCCATCATTCACACAATTCAATCAAATTTCATAGGTTTAACAACAACGTTTTCATCACTCGCACAATTCAATCAAATTTCGTGGGTTTAACAACAATATTTTCATCATTGACACAATTCAATCAAATTTCATAGGTTTAAAACCAACATCTTCATCATTCGCATAATTCAATCAAATTTCATATGTTTAACATCAACGTTTTCATCATTCACACAATTCAATCAAATGTCATAGGTTTAACAACAACATTTTCATCATTCACACAATTCAATCAAATGTCATAGGTTTAGCAACAACATCTTCATCATTCACATTATTCAATCAAATTTCATAGGTTTAACAACAACATTTTCTTCATCATTCGCACCATTCCATCAAATTTCATAGGTTTAACATCAACATTTTCATCATTCACACAATTCAATCAAATTTCATAAGTTTATCATCAACGTTTTCATCATTCACACAACTCAATAAAATTTCATGGGTTTAACAACAACATTTTTCATCATTCACACAATTCAATCAAATTTATGGGTTTAACAACAACATTTTTCATCATTCACACAATTCAATCAAATTTCATAGGTTGAACATCAATGTTTTCATCATTCACACAATTCAATCAAATTTCATAGGTTTAACAACAACATTTTAATCATTCACACAATTCAATCAAATTTCATAGGTTTGACAATAACATCATTATCATTCACACAATTCAATCAAATTAATGGGTTTAACAACAACATTGGCATCACTCACACATGTCAATCAAATTTCATAGGTTTAACAACGACATTTTCTTCATCATTCGCACAATTCAATCAAATTTCATGGGTTTAACATCAATATTTTCATTATTCACACAATTCAATCAAATTTCATAGGTTTAAGATCAACGTTTTCATCATTCACACAATTCAATCAAATATCATGTGTTTAACAACAACATTTTTCATCATTCATACAATTCAATTAAATTTCATAGGTTTAACATCAATGTTTTCATCATTCACACAATTCAATCAAATTTCATAGGTTGAATATCAACGTTTTCATCATTCACACAATTCAATCAAATTTCATAGGTTTAACATCAACATTTTCATCATTCACACAATTCAATCAAATTTCATAGGATTGACAATAATATCATTATCATTCATACAATTCAATCAAATTTAATGGGTTTAACAACAACATTTGCATCATTCACACATGTCAATCAAATTTCATAGGTTTAACAACCACATTCTCTTCATCATTCGCACAATTCAATCAAATTTCATGGGTTTAACATCAATATTTTCATCATTCACACAATGAAATCAAATTTCATAGGTTTAAGATCAACGTTTTCATCATTCGCACAATTCAATCAAATATCATGGGTTTAACAACAACATTTTTCATCATTCACACAATTCAATTAAATTTCATATGTTTAACATCAATGTTTTCATCACTCACACAATTCAATCAAATTTCATGGGTTTAACAACAACATTTGCATCATTCGCACAATTCAATCAAATTTCATAGGTTTAACATCAACATTTCCATCATTCACACAATTCAATCAAATTTCATAGGTTTAACAACAACGTTTTCATCACTCGCACAATTCAATCAAATTTCGTGGGTTTAACAACAATATTTTCATCATTGACACAATTCAATCAAATTTCATAGGTTTAAAACCAACATCTTCATCATTCGCATAATTCAATCAAATTTCATATGTTTAACATCAACGTTTTCATCATTCACACAATTCAATCAAATGTCATAGGTTTAACAACAACATTTTCATCATTCACACAATTCAATCAAATGTCATAGGTTTAGCAACAACATCTTCATCATTCACATTATTCAATCAAATTTCATAGGTTTAACAACAACATTTTCTTCATCATTCGCACCATTCCATCAAATTTCATAGGTTTAACATCAACATTTTCATCATTCACACATTTCAATCAAATTTCATAGGTTTGACAATAACATCATTATCATTCACACAATTCAATCAAATTTAATGGGTTTAACAACAACATTGGCATCACTCACACATGTCAATCAAATTTCATAGGTTTAACAACGACATTTTCTTCATCATTCGCACAATTCAATCAAATTTCATGGGTTTAACATCAATATTTTCATTATTCACACAATTCAATCAAATTTCATAGGTTTAAGATCAACGTTTTCATCAGTCACACAATTCAATCAAATATCATGTGTTTAACAACAACATTTTTCATCATTCATACAATTCAATTAAATTTCATAGGTTTAACATCAATGTTTTCATCATTCACACAATTCAATCAAATTTCATAGGTTGAATATCAACGTTTTCATCATTCACACAATTCAATCAAATTTCATAGGTTTAACATCAACATTTTCATCATTCACACAATTCAATCAAATTTCATAGGATTGACAATAATATCATTATCATTCATACAATTCAATCAAATTTAATGGGTTTAACAACAACATTTGCATCATTCACACATGTCAATCAAATTTCATAGGTTTAACAACCACATTCTCTTCATCATTCGCACAATTCAATCAAATTTCATGGGTTTAACATCAATATTTTCATCATTCACACAATGAAATCAAATTTCATACGTTTAAGATCAACGTTTTCATCATTCGCACAATTCAATAAAATATCATGGGTTTAACAACAACATTTTTCATCATTCACACAATTCAATTAAATTTCATATGTTTAACATCAATGTTTTCATCACTCACACAATTCAATCAAATTTCATGGGTTTAACAACAACATTTGCATCATTCGCACAATTCAATCAAATTTCATAGGTTTAACATCAACATTTCCATCATTCACACAATTCAATCAAATTTCATAGGTTTAACAACAACGTTTTCATCACTCGCACAATTCAATCAAATTTCGTGGGTTTAACAACAATATTTTCATCATTGACACAATTCAATCAAATTTCATAGGTTTAAAACCAACATCTTCATCATTCGCATAATTCAATCAAATTTCATATGTTTAACATCAACGTTTTCATCATTCACACAATTCAATCAAATGTCATAGGTTTAACAACAACATTTTCATCATTCACACAATTCAATCAAATGTCATAGGTTTAGCAACAACATCTTCATCATTCACATTATTCAATCAAATTTCATAGGTTTAACAACAACATTTTCTTCATCATTCGCACCATTCCATCAAATTTCATAGGTTTAACATCAACATTTTCATCATTCACACATTTCAATCAAATTTCATAGGTTTGACAATAACATCATTATCATTCACACAATTCAATCAAATTTAATGGGTTTAACAACAACATTTGCATCACTCACACATGTCAATCAAATTTCATAGGTTTAACAACGACATTTTCTTCATCATTCGCACAATTCAATCAAATTTCATGGGTTTAACATCAATATTTTCATTATTCACACAATTCAATCAAATTTCATAGGTTTAAGATCAACGTTTTCATCATTCACACAATTCAATCAAATATCATGTGTTTAACAACAACATTTTTCATCATTCATACAATTCAATTAAATTTCATAGGTTTAACATCAATGTTTTCATCATTCACACAATTCAATCAAATTTCATAGGTTGAATATCAACGTTTTCATCATTCACACAATTCAATCAAATTTCATAGGTTTAACATCAACATTTTCATCATTCACACAATTCAATCAAATTTCATAGGATTGACAATAACATCATTATCATTCATACAATTCAATCAAATTTAATGGGTTTAACAACAACATTTGCATCATTCACACATGTCAATCAAATTTCATAGGTTTAACAACCACATTCTCTTCATCATTCGCACAATTCAATCAAATTTCATGGGTTTAACATCAATATTTTCATCATTCACACAATGAAATCAAATTTCATACGTTTAAGATCAACGTTTTCATCATTCGCACAATTCAATAAAATATCATGGGTTTAACAACAACATTTTTCATCATTCACACAATTCAATTAAATTTCATATGTTTAACATCAATGTTTTCATCACTCACACAATTCAATCAAATTTCATGGGTTTAACAACAACATTTGCATCATTCGCACAATTCAATCAAATTTCATAGGTTTAACATCAACATTTCCATCATTCACACAATTCAATCAAATTTCATAGGTTTAACAACAACATTTTCATCACTCGCACAATTCAATCAAATTTCATAGGTTTAAAACCAACATCTTCATCATTCGCATAATTCAATCAAATTTCATATGTTTAACATCAACGTTTTCATCATTCACACAATTCAATCAAATGTCATAGGTTTAACAACAACATTTTCATCATTCACACAATTCAATCAAATGTCATAGGTTTAGCAACAACATCTTCATCATTCACATTATTCAATCAAATTTCATAGGTTTAACAACAACATTTTCTTCATCATTCGCACCATTCCATCAAATTTCATAGGTTTAACATCAACATTTTCATCATTCACACAATTCAATCAAATTTCATAAGTTTTACATCAACGTTTTCATCATTCACACAACTCAATAAAATTTCATGGGTTTAACAACAACATTTTTCATCATTCACACAATTCAATCAAATTTCATGGGTTTAACAACAACATTTTCATCATTCACACAATTCAATCAAATTTCATAGGTTGAACATCAATGTTTTCATCATTCACACAATTCAATCAAATTTCATAGGTTTAACAACAACATTTTAATCATTCACACAATTCAATCAAATTTCATAGGTTTGACAATAACATCATTATCATTCACACAATTCAATCAAATTTAATGGGTTTAACAACAACATTGGCATCACTCACACATGTCAATCAAATTTCATAGGTTTAACAACGACATTTTCTTCATCATTCGCACAATTCAATCAAATTTCATGGGTTTAACATCAATATTTTCATTATTCACACAATTCAATCAAATTTCATAGGTTTAAGATCAACGTTTTCATCATTCACACAATTCAATCAAATATCATGTGTTTAACAACAACATTTTTCATCATTCATACAATTCAATTAAATTTCATAGGTTTAACATCAATGTTTTCATCATTCACACAATTCAATCAAATTTCATAGGTTGAATATCAACGTTTTCATCATTCACACAATTCAATCAAATTTCATAGGTTTAACATCAACATTTTCATCATTCACACAATTCAATCAAATTTCATAGGATTGACAATAATATCATTATCATTCATACAATTCAATCAAATTTAATGGGTTTAACAACAACATTTGCATCATTCACACATGTCAATCAAATTTCATAGGTTTAACAACCACATTCTCTTCATCATTCGCACAATTCAATCAAATTTCATGGGTTTAACATCAATATTTTCATCATTCACACAATGAAATCAAATTTCATACGTTTAAGATCAACGTTTTCATCATTCGCACAATTCAATAAAATATCATGGGTTTAACAACAACATTTTTCATCATTCACACAATTCAATTAAATTTCATATGTTTAACATCAATGTTTTCATCACTCACACAATTCAATCAAATTTCATGGGTTTAACAACAACATTTGCATCATTCGCACAATTCAATCAAATTTCATAGGTTTAACATCAACATTTCCATCATTCACACAATTCAATCAAATTTCATAGGTTTAACAACAACGTTTTCATCACTCGCACAATTCAATCAAATTTCGTGGGTTTAACAACAATATTTTCATCATTGACACAATTCAATCAAATTTCATAGGTTTAAAACCAACATCTTCATCATTCGCATAATTCAATCAAATTTCATATGTTTAACATCAACGTTTTCATCATTCACACAATTCAATCAAATGTCATAGGTTTAACAACAACATTTTCATCATTCACACAATTCAATCAAATGTCATAGGTTTAGCAACAACATCTTCATCATTCACATTATTCAATCAAATTTCATAGGTTTAACAACAACATTTTCTTCATCATTCGCACCATTCCATCAAATTTCATAGGTTTAACATCAACATTTTCATCATTCACACATTTCAATCAAATTTCATAGGTTTGACAATAACATCATTATCATTCACACAATTCAATCAAATTTAATGGGTTTAACAACAACATTTGCATCACTCACACATGTCAATCAAATTTCATAGGTTTAACAACGACATTTTCTTCATCATTCGCACAATTCAATCAAATTTCATGGGTTTAACATCAATATTTTCATTATTCACACAATTCAATCAAATTTCATAGGTTTAAGATCAACGTTTTCATCATTCACACAATTCAATCAAATATCATGTGTTTAACAACAACATTTTTCATCATTCATACAATTCAATTAAATTTCATAGGTTTAACATCAATGTTTTCATCATTCACACAATTCAATCAAATTTCATAGGTTGAATATCAACGTTTTCATCATTCACACAATTCAATCAAATTTCATAGGTTTAACATCAACATTTTCATCATTCACACAATTCAATCAAATTTCATAGGATTGACAATAACATCATTATCATTCATACAATTCAATCAAATTTAATGGGTTTAACAACAACATTTGCATCATTCACACATGTCAATCAAATTTCATAGGTTTAACAACCACATTCTCTTCATCATTCGCACAATTCAATCAAATTTCATGGGTTTAACATCAATATTTTCATCATTCACACAATGAAATCAAATTTCATACGTTTAAGATCAACGTTTTCATCATTCGCACAATTCAATAAATATCATGGGTTTAACAACAACATTTTTCATCATTCACACAATTCAATTAAATTTCATATGTTTAACATCAATGTTTTCATCACTCACACAATTCAATCAAATTTCATGGGTTTAACAACAACATTTGCATCATTCACACAATTCAATCAAATTTCATAGGTTTAACATCAACATTTCCATCATTCACACAATTCAATCAAATTTCATAGGTTTAACAACAACGTTTTCATCACTCGCACAATTCAATCAAATTTCGTGGGTTTAACAACAATATTTTCATCATTGACACAATTCAATCAAATTTCATAGGTTTAAAACCAACATCTTCATCATTCGCATAATTCAATCAAATTTCATATGTTTAACATCAACGTTTTCATCATTCACACAATTCAATCAAATGTCATAGGTTTAACAACAACATTTTCATCATTCACACAATTCAATCAAATGTCATAGGTTTAGCAACAACATCTTCATCATTCACATTATTCAATCAAATTTCATAGGTTTAACAACAACATTTTCTTCATCATTCGCACCATTCCATCAAATTTCATAGGTTTAACATCAACATTTTCATCATTCACACATTTCAATCAAATTTCATAGGTTTGACAATAACATCATTATCATTCACACAATTCAATCAAATTTAATGGGTTTAACAACAACATTTGCATCACTCACACATGTCAATCAAATTTCATAGGTTTAACAACGACATTTTCTTCATCATTCGCACAATTCAATCAAATTTCATGGGTTTAACATCAATATTTTCATTATTCACACAATTCAATCAAATTTCATAGGTTTAAGATCAACGTTTTCATCATTCACACAATTCAATCAAATATCATGTGTTTAACAACAACATTTTTCATCATTCATACAATTCAATTAAATTTCATAGGTTTAACATCAATGTTTTCATCATTCACACAATTCAATCAAATTTCATAGGTTGAATATCAACGTTTTCATCATTCACACAATTCAATCAAATTTCATAGGTTTAACATCAACATTTTCATCATTCACACAATTCAATCAAATTTCATAGGATTGACAATAACATCATTATCATTCATACAATTCAATCAAATTTAATGGGTTTAACAACAACATTTGCATCATTCACACATGTCAATCAAATTTCATAGGTTTAACAACCACATTCTCTTCATCATTCGCACAATTCAATCAAATTTCATGGGTTTAACATCAATATTTTCATCATTCACACAATGAAATCAAATTTCATACGTTTAAGATCAACGTTTTCATCATTCGCACAATTCAATAAAATATCATGGGTTTAACAACAACATTTTTCATCATTCACACAATTCAATTAAATTTCATATGTTTAACATCAATGTTTTCATCACTCACACAATTCAATCAAATTTCATGGGTTTAACAACAACATTTGCATCATTCGCACAATTCAATCAAATTTCATAGGTTTAACATCAACATTTCCATCATTCACACAATTCAATCAAATTTCATAGGTTTAACAACAACGTTTTCATCACTCGCACAATTCAATCAAATTTCGTGGGTTTAACAACAATATTTTCATCATTGACACAATTCAATCAAATTTCATAGGTTTAAAACCAACATCTTCATCATTCGCATAATTCAATCAAATTTCATATGTTTAACATCAACGTTTTCATCATTCACACAATTCAATCAAATGTCATAGGTTTAACAACAACATTTTCATCATTCACACAATTCAATCAAATGTCATAGGTTTAGCAACAACATCTTCATCATTCACATTATTCAATCAAATTTCATAGGTTTAACAACAACATTTTCTTCATCATTCGCACCATTCCATCAAATTTCATAGGTTTAACATCAACATTTTCATCATTCACACAATTCAATCAAATTTCATAGGATTGACAATAACATCATTATCATTCATACAATTCAATCAAATTTAATGGGTTTAACAACAACATTTGCATCATTCACACATGTCAATCAAATTTCATAGGTTTAACAACCACATTCTCTTCATCATTCGCACAATTCAATCAAATTTCATGGGTTTAACATCAATATTTTCATCATTCACACAATGAAATCAAATTTCATAGGTTTAAGATCAACGTTTTCATCATTCGCACAATTCAATAAATATCATGGGTTTAACAACAACATTTTTCATCATTCACACAATTCAATTAAATTTCATATGTTTAACATCAATGTTTTCATCACTCACACAATTCAATCAAATTTCATGGGTTTAACAACAACATTTGCATCATTCGCACAATTCAATCAAATTTCATAGGTTTAACATCAACATTTCCATCATTCACACAATTCAATCAAATTTCATAGGTTTAACAACAACGTTTTCATCACTCGCACAATTCAATCAAATTTCGTGGGTTTAACAACAATATTTTCATCATTGACACAATTCAATCAAATTTCATAGGTTTAAAACCAACATCTTCATCATTCGCATAATTCAATCAAATTTCATATGTTTAACATCAACGTTTTCATCATTCACACAATTCAATCAAATGTCATAGGTTTAACAACAACATTTTCATCATTCACACAATTCAATCAAATGTCATAGGTTTAGCAACAACATCTTCATCATTCACATTATTCAATCAAATTTCATAGGTTTAACAACAACATTTTCTTCATCATTCGCACCATTCCATCAAATTTCATAGGTTTAACATCAACATTTTCATCATTCACACAATTCAATCAAATTTCATAAGTTTTACATCAACGTTTTCATCATTCACCCAACTCAATAAAATTTCATGGGTTTAACAACAACATTTTTCATCATTCACACAATTCAATCAAATTTCATGGGTTTAACAACAACATTTTTCATCATTCACACAATTCAATCAAATTTCATAGGTTGAACATCAATGTTTTCATCATTCACACAATTCAATCAAATTTCATAGGTTTAACAACAACATTTTAATCATTCACACAATTCAATCAAATTTCATAGGTTTGACAATAACATCATTATCATTCACACAATTCAATCAAATTTAATGGGTTTAACAACAACATTGGCATCACTCACACATGTCAATCAAATTTCATAGGTTTAACAACGACATTTTCTTCATCATTCGCACAATTCAATCAAATTTCATGGGTTTAACATCAATATTTTCATTATTCACACAATTCAATCAAATTTCATAGGTTTAAGATCAACGTTTTCATCATTCACACAATTCAATCAAATATCATGTGTTTAACAACAACATTTTTCATCATTCATACAATTCAATTAAATTTCATAGGTTTAACATCAATGTTTTCATCATTCACACAATTCAATCAAATTTCATAGGTTGAATATCAACGTTTTCATCATTCACACAATTCAATCAAATTTCATAGGTTTAACATCAACATTTTCATCATTCACACAATTCAATCAAATTTCATAGGATTGACAATAACATCATTATCATTCATACAATTCAATCAAATTTAATGGGTTTAACAACAACATTTGCATCATTCACACATGTCAATCAAATTTCATAGGTTTAACAACCACATTCTCTTCATCATTCGCACAATTCAATCAAATTTCATGGGTTTAACATCAATATTTTCATCATTCACACAATGAAATCAAATTTCATACGTTTAAGATCAACGTTTTCATCATTCGCACAATTCAATAAAATATCATGGGTTTAACAACAACATTTTTCATCATTCACACAATTCAATTAAATTTCATATGTTTAACATCAATGTTTTCATCACTCACACAATTCAATCAAATTTCATGGGTTTAACAACAACATTTGCATCATTCGCACAATTCAATCAAATTTCATAGGTTTAACATCAACATTTCCATCATTCACACAATTCAATCAAATTTCATAGGTTTAACAACAACGTTTTCATCACTCGCACAATTCAATCAAATTTCGTGGGTTTAACAACAATATTTTCATCATTGACACAATTCAATCAAATTTCATAGGTTTAAAACCAACATCTTCATCATTCGCATAATTCAATCAAATTTCATATGTTTAACATCAACGTTTTCATCATTCACACAATTCAATCAAATGTCATAGGTTTAACAACAACATTTTCATCATTCACACAATTCAATCAAATGTCATAGGTTTAGCAACAACATCTTCATCATTCACATTATTCAATCAAATTTCATAGGTTTAACAACAACATTTTCTTCATCATTCGCACCATTCCATCAAATTTCATAGGTTTAACATCAACATTTTCATCATTCACACATTTCAATCAAATTTCATAGGTTTGACAATAACATCATTATCATTCACACAATTCAATCAAATTTAATGGGTTTAACAACAACATTTGCATCACTCACACATGTCAATCAAATTTCATAGGTTTAACAACGACATTTTCTTCATCATTCGCACAATTCAATCAAATTTCATGGGTTTAACATCAATATTTTCATTATTCACACAATTCAATCAAATTTCATAGGTTTAAGATCAACGTTTTCATCATTCACACAATTCAATCAAATATCATGTGTTTAACAACAACATTTTTCATCATTCATACAATTCAATTAAATTTCATAGGTTTAACATCAATGTTTTCATCATTCACACAATTCAATCAAATTTCATAGGTTGAATATCAACGTTTTCATCATTCACACAATTCAATCAAATTTCATAGGTTTAACATCAACATTTTCATCATTCACACAATTCAATCAAATTTCATAGGATTGACAATAACATCATTATCATTCATACAATTCAATCAAATTTAATGGGTTTAACAACAACATTTGCATCATTCACACATGTCAATCAAATTTCATAGGTTTAACAACCACATTCTCTTCATCATTCGCACAATTCAATCAAATTTCATGGGTTTAACATCAATATTTTCATCATTCACACAATGAAATCAAATTTCATACGTTTAAGATCAACGTTTTCATCATTCGCACAATTCAATAAAATATCATGGGTTTAACAACAACATTTTTCATCATTCACACAATTCAATTAAATTTCATATGTTTAACATCAATGTTTTCATCACTCACACAATTCAATCAAATTTCATGGGTTTAACAACAACATTTGCATCATTCGCACAATTCAATCAAATTTCATAGGTTTAACATCAACATTTCCATCATTCACACAATTCAATCAAATTTCATAGGTTTAACAACAACGTTTTCATCACTCGCACAATTCAATCAAATTTCGTGGGTTTAACAACAATATTTTCATCATTGACACAATTCAATCAAATTTCATAGGTTTAAAACCAACATCTTCATCATTCGCATAATTCAATCAAATTTCATATGTTTAACATCAACGTTTTCATCATTCACACAATTCAATCAAATGTCATAGGTTTAACAACAACATTTTCATCATTCACACAATTCAATCAAATGTCATAGGTTTAGCAACAACATCTTCATCATTCACATTATTCAATCAAATTTCATAGGTTTAACAACAACATTTTCTTCATCATTCGCACCATTCCATCAAATTTCATAGGTTTAACATCAACATTTTCATCATTCACACAATTCAATCAAATTTCATAAGTTTTACATCAACGTTTTCATCATTCACCCAACTCAATAAAATTTCATGGGTTTAACAACAACATTTTTCATCATTCACACAATTCAATCAAATTTCATGGGTTTAACAACAACATTTTTCATCATTCACACAATTCAATCAAATTTCATAGGTTGAACATCAATGTTTTCATCATTCACACAATTCAATCAAATTTCATAGGTTTAACAACAACATTTTAATCATTCACACAATTCAATCAAATTTCATAGGTTTGACAATAACATCATTATCATTCACACAATTCAATCAAATTTAATGGGTTTAACAACAACATTTGCATCACTCACACATGTCAATCAAATTTCATAGGTTTAACAACGACATTTTCTTCATCATTCGCACAATTCAATCAAATTTCATGGGTTTAACATCAATATTTTCATTATTCACACAATTCAATCAAATTTCATAGGTTTAAGATCAACGTTTTCATCATTCACACAATTCAATCAAATATCATGTGTTTAACAACAACATTTTTCATCATTCATACAATTCAATTAAATTTCATAGGTTTAACATCAATGTTTTCATCATTCACACAATTCAATCAAATTTCATAGGTTGAATATCAACGTTTTCATCATTCACACAATTCAATCAAATTTCATAGGTTTAACATCAACATTTTCATCATTCACACAATTCAATCAAATTTCATAGGATTGACAATAACATCATTATCATTCATACAATTCAATCAAATTTAATGGGTTTAACAACAACATTTGCATCATTCACACATGTCAATCAAATTTCATAGGTTTAACAACCACATTCTCTTCATCATTCGCACAATTCAATCAAATTTCATGGGTTTAACATCAATATTTTCATCATTCACACAATGAAATCAAATTTCATACGTTTAAGATCAACGTTTTCATCATTCGCACAATTCAATAAAATATCATGGGTTTAACAACAACATTTTTCATCATTCACACAATTCAATTAAATTTCATATGTTTAACATCAATGTTTTCATCACTCACACAATTCAATCAAATTTCATGGGTTTAACAACAACATTTGCATCATTCGCACAATTCAATCAAATTTCATAGGTTTAACATCAACATTTCCATCATTCACACAATTCAATCAAATTTCATAGGTTTAACAACAACATTTTCATCACTCGCACAATTCAATCAAATTTCGTGGGTTTAACAACAATATTTTCATCATTGACACAATTCAATCAAATTTCATAGGTTTAAAACCAACATCTTCATCATTCGCATAATTCAATCAAATTTCATATGTTTAACATCAACGTTTTCATCATTCACACAATTCAATCAAATGTCATAGGTTTAACAACAACATTTTCATCATTCACACAATTCAATCAAATGTCATAGGTTTAGCAACAACATCTTCATCATTCACATTATTCAATCAAATTTCATAGGTTTAACAACAACATTTTCTTCATCATTCGCACCATTCCATCAAATTTCATAGGTTTAACATCAACATTTTCATCATTCACACAATTCAATCAAATTTCATAAGTTTAACATCAACGTTTTCATCATTCACACAACTCAATAAAATTTCATGGGTTTAACAACAACATTTTTCATCATTCACACAATTCAATCAAATTTCATGGGTTTAACAACAACATTTTTCATCATTCACACAATTCAATCAAATTTCATAGGTTGAACATCAATGTTTTCATCATTCACACAATTCAATCAAATTTCATAGGTTTAACAACAACATTTTAATCATTCACACAATTCAATCAAATTTCATAGGTTTGACAATAACATCATTATCATTCAGACAATTCAATCAAATTTAATGGGTTTAACAACAACATTTGCATCACTCACACATGTCAATCAAATTTCATAGGTTTAACAACGACATTTTCTTCATCATTCGCACAATTCAATCAAATTTCATGGGTTTAACATCAATATTTTCATTATTCACACAATTCAATCAAATTTCATAGGTTTAAGATCAACGTTTTCATCATTCACACAATTCAATCAAATATCATGTGTTTAACAACAACATTTTTCATCATTCATACAATTCAATTAAATTTCATAGGTTTAACATCAATGTTTTCATCATTCACACAATTCAATCAAATTTCATAGGTTGAATATCAACGTTTTCATCATTCACACAATTCAATCAAATTTCATAGGTTTAACATCAACATTTTCATCATTCACACAATTCAATCAAATTTCATAAGTTTAACATCAACGTTTTCATCATTCACACAACTCAATAAAATTTCATGGGTTTAACAACAACATTTTTCATCATTCACACAATTCAATCAAATTTCATGGGTTTAACAACAACATTTTTCATCATTCACACAATTCAATCAAATTTCATAGGTTGAACATCAATGTTTTCATCATTCACACAATTCAATCAAATTTCATAGGTTTAACAACAACATTTTAATCATTCACACAATTCAATCAAATTTCATAGGTTTGACAATAACATCATTATCATTCAGACAATTCAATCAAATTTAATGGGTTTAACAACAACATTTGCATCACTCACACATGTCAATCAAATTTCATAGGTTTAACAACGACATTTTCTTCATCATTCGCACAATTCAATCAAATTTCATGGGTTTAACATCAATATTTTCATTATTCACACAATTCAATCAAATTTCATAGGTTTAAGATCAACGTTTTCATCATTCACACAATTCAATCAAATATCATGTGTTTAACAACAACATTTTTCATCATTCATACAATTCAATTAAATTTCATAGGTTTAACATCAATGTTTTCATCATTCACACAATTCAATCAAATTTCATAGGTTGAATATCAACGTTTTCATCATTCACACAATTCAATCAAATTTCATAGGTTTAACATCAACATTTTCATCATTCACACAATTCAATCAAATTTCATAGGATTGACAATAACATCATTATCATTCATACAATTCAATCAAATTTAATGGGTTTAACAACAACATTTGCATCATTCACACATGTCAATCAAATTTCATAGGTTTAACAACCACATTCTCTTCATCATTCGCACAATTCAATCAAATTTCATGGGTTTAACATCAATATTTTCATCATTCACACAATTAAATCAAATTTCATACGTTTAAGATCAACGTTTTCATCATTCGCACAATTCAATAAAATATCATGGGTTTAACAACAACATTTTTCATCATTCACACAATTCAATTAAATTTCATATGTTTAACATCAATGTTTTCATCACTCACACAATTCAATCAAATTTCATGGGTTTAACAACAACATTTGCATCATTCGCACAATTCAATCAAATTTCATAGGTTTAACATCAACATTTCCATCATTCACACAATTCAATCAAATTTCATAGGTTTAACAACAACATTTTCATCACTCGCACAATTCAATCAAATTTCGTGGCTTTAACAACAATATTTTCATCATTGACACAATTCAATCAAATTTCATAGGTTTAAAACCAACATCTTCATCATTCGCATAATTCAATCAAATTTCATATGTTTAACATCAACGTTTTCATCATTCACACAATTCAATCAAATGTCGTAGGTTTAACAACAACATTTTCATCATTCACACAATTCAATCAAATGTCATAGGTTTAGCAACAACATCTTCATCATTCACATTATTCAATCAAATTTCATAGGTTTAACAAAAACATTTTCTTCATCATTTGCACCATTCCATCAGATTTCATAGGTTTAACATCAACATTTTCATCATTCACACAATTCAATCAAATTTCATAAGTTTAACATCAACGTTTTCATCATTCACACAACTCAATAAAATTTCATGGGTTTAACAACAACATTTTTCATCATTCACACAATTCAATCAAATTTCATCGGTTTAACAACAACATTTTCATCATTCACACAATTCAATCAAATTTCATAGGATTGACAATAACATCATTATCATTCATACAATTCAATCAAATTTAATGGGTTTAACAACAATATTTGCATCATTCACACATGTCAATCAAATTTCATAGGTTAAACAACCACATTCTCTTCATCATTCGCACAATTCAATCCAATTTCATGGGTTTAACATCAATATTTTCATCATTCACACAATTAAATCGAATTTCATAGGTTTAAGATCAACGTTTTCTTCATTCGCATAATTCAATCAAATATCATGGGTTTAACAACAACATTTTTCATCATTCACACAATTCAATTAAATTTCATATGTTTAACATCAATGTTTTCATCACTCACACAATTCAATCAAATTTCATGGGTTTAACAACAAAATTTGCATCATTCGCACAATTCAATCAAATTTCATAGGTTTAACATCAACATTTCCATCATTCACACAATTCAATCAAATTTCATAGGTTTAACAACAACGTTTTCATCACTCGCACAATTCAATCAAATTTCGTGGGTTTAACAACAATATTTTCATCATTGACACAATTCAATCAAATTTCATAGGTTTAAAACCAACATCTTCATCATTCGCATAATTCAATCAAATTTCATATGTTTAACATCAACGTTTTCATCATTCACACAATTCAATCAAATGTCATAGGTTTAACAACAACATTTTCATCATTCACACAATTCAATCAAATGTCATAGGTTTAGCAACAACATCTTCATCATTCACATTATTCAATCAAATTTCATAGGTTTAACAACAACATTTTCTTCATCATTCGCACCATTCCATCAAATTTCATAGGTTTAACATCAACATTTTCATCATTCACACAATTCAATCAAATTTCATAAGTTTAACATCAACGTTTTCATCATTCACACAACTCAATAAAATTTCATGGGTTTAACGACAACATTTTTCATCATTCACACAATTCAATCAAATTTCATGGGTTTAACAACAACATTTTTCATCATTCACACAATTCAATCAAATTTCATAGGTTGAACATCAATGTTTTCATCATTCACACAATTCAATCAAATTTCATAGGTTTAACAACAACATTTTAATCATTCACACAATTCAATCAAATTTCATAGGTTTGACAATAACATCATTATCATTCACACAATTCAATCAAATTTAATGGGTTTAACAACAACATTTGCATCACTCACACATGTCAATCAAATTTCATAGGTTTAACAACGACATTTTCTTCATCATTCGCACAATTCAATCAAATTTCATGGGTTTAACATCAATATTTTCATTATTCACACAATTCAATCAAATTTCATAGGTTTAAGATCAACGTTTTCATCATTCACACAATTCAATCAAATATCATGTGTTTAATGTAACACCCCGAATTAAATAAGAGGATTATTTAATTAAGTTAATAATATATTTAATAATTTAATTAAATAAATTGAATTATTGGATTATTATTATTATTATTATTATTATTATTATTATTTGGAATAATAATTAGTGGAAAATGTATAAGTTGGAATAAGAGAAAAAGGGTTCATTGTTGGTAAAGAGTTTTCACGTGAAACAGAGAAAGCGGCTAAAAGGTGAAAAGTGGAGAAAGAGCAAAGGAAGAAGAACGGAAAAGCTTGACGCTTAGAGATTGCCGAATTATCTCAGGTAAGGGGGGTTTATCGTCGATTAATGGGTATTATGGGATAATATGTAATGGGTAGTGATAAGTCGTTGATTTGACCCTAATTGGGATTGTTGAATGCTGAAAAATTGTGATGAATAAACTGGGTTTAAGCTGTAATTGAGTCCGTAATTGTGTGACTCGTGTTTCCCCGAACGTGTAGCTTTTTACGGAAATTGAATCGGAGGTCCGGAAGTCCTCCAACGGCGGAAAATGCGGAAACTCTGCATTCTGCCTTGTGTTAGCGCAGGAACTGCTGTTTTGTCTGCGTTAACCGGTTAACCCAGGGCGTTAACCGGTTAACACTGTTTTGAATTGTGAAAATGTGCTATTTTGCCTGCGTTAACCGGTTAACCCAGGGCGTTAACCGGTTAACACTGTTGCGTTTTGCCAGAAAATGTATTTTTGTCCTGCGTTAACCGGTTAACCCAGGGCGTTA
Organism: Lathyrus oleraceus; assembly: GCF_024323335.1. Classification (NCBI taxonomy): domain Eukaryota; kingdom Viridiplantae; phylum Streptophyta; class Magnoliopsida; order Fabales; family Fabaceae; genus Lathyrus; species Lathyrus oleraceus. Next base: position 24,765 of record NW_026113057.1, read on the forward strand.
ACTGGTTAACACTGTTGGAAATTAGAAAAATTGGTATTTTAATGTTGTGAACGTAATTGGTGATTGGCCTATTTTAGTGATTGTGAGGAATGATTTTGTTGGGTTTATGTTATGAAATGGTGATCCAATTATGTTGATCAGTTGTGTTAAAGTTGTTGAAAATACTGAGTTGTAGGCTTGATGAGCCAAAGTTGATTATAAGTTGATTTTTGTTGAATATGTTGTTGTGTTGATATTATTATTATGTTGTTGACAGTTTAAAGTCGTGTATGCCATGTACATTCATATGCATTAAGTCGGAGCTTTGCTCACACCAAGTTGGCCTGGATTGGCAAAATTTTAAGTTGAAAGTTGAAGGCTTATGCCTTGATGCCCACTAAAATGGCAATGATTTTTAAGTTGGGAGTTTTACTCCGAATGGTACCACATGCATGACGAGTCGAGTCTCATTTGAGTTGCATTTTATGTTGTTCTTGAGTATGATGTTGAGTTGATAACTGCCGTTGCCGTATGTGTAATCTGATTTGGGTGATGAAACGTGTTAAATTACTTAGCATTACATGATGAATTATAATGCTTATTATATTGATTGAGAGACTCACCCTTACAGTTATTTTTCAGGTAACGAGCAATGAGCTGAGTAGAAGCTAATGCTTGGAGTCTAGTGTAGTCGCTTTAGTGGGTCATGCTCTGATAGATGTAACATCGGGACGGGATGTTTTAATTATTTTGTTGTCGGTTGTTGAACCATTTTTCATGTAATACGTTATATGTTTTTGGAATGGTTGAGTTGATTTATATCCGCTGCGAATTGTGCAAAAACGTTATTTTGATTAAATAATGAGCATGACGGTTATTATGTTGTTAATTATTGTGTGACACCCTTGGTGCATATTTACTCTGATACTTGTTGTTGTTATTTTAATTAAATATTTGGGGTATTTTAGAAGGGTGTTACATTAGTGGTATCAGAGCAGGTCGGTCTGTCCGGCCAGTTGTCGTGTCGTTACTGTCTAACAATTGTGTATTGTTACCAATCTAACTTTAAGTTGTGTTGTATGGATAAGTTGAAATGGCTGGAAGGAATGACGCTGCAATGGCTGCCGCGATGCAAGCAATGGCACAAGCGGTGCAGAACTTGCCAAATGCTGGTGGAGATGCTGGATCACGTAGCTTGGCGACTTTTCAAAGAGAGAATCCGCCGGTGTTTAAAGGGAAGCATGATCCAGATGCAGCCTTGGGATGGTTGAAAGAAATTGAGAGAATCTTCCGTGTTATGGATTGCACTCCAGCTCAGAAGGTTCGGTATGGTACTCACATGCTAGCAGTCGAAACTGATGACTGGTGGCTAGAGACTCACGAGAGGTTGACCGTGGCAGGTGAAGACATTACTTGGGATGTATTCCGTAGGGAATTCCTGAGAAAGTATTATCCGGAAGATGTCCGTGGTAAGAAGGAAATTGAGTTCCTTGAGCTGAAGCAAGGAAACATGTCTGTCACTGATTATGCTGCGAAATTTGTGGAGCTGTCCAAATTTTATCCTCATTACACTGGTGCTGGTGCTGAATTTTCAAAGTGCATCAAGTTTGAAAATGGACTGCGCTCTGAAATTAAGAAAGCTGTTGGGTATCAGAAGATACGCATTTTTACTGAATTGGTTGATAGCTGCAGGATATTTGAAGAAGACAATAATGCTCATTACAAGATTGTCAGTGACCGCAGGGGCAAGCAACATCAAAATCGTGGCAAGCCGTATGATGCCCCAGTGGGAAAAGGGAAACAGGGAGCTGCTCCGGCTCAGAGGACTAGTAGGGGAGGTGCTCCTGCTGGTATAGTTTGCTTCAAATGTGGTCAGGCTGGTCATAAGAGTAATGTATGCACTGCTGAAGTAAAGAGGTGTTTTCGCTGTGGTAAGACTGGTCATGCAATAGCTGATTGCAAGCACAAGGAAATGATTTGTTTTAATTGTGGCGAAGAAGGGCATATTGGAAGTCAGTGTCAGAAGCCAAAGAAATCTCAGACTGGGAAGGTGTTTGCATTGACCGGAACTCAAACCTCCTGTGAGGACAGACTTATCCGAGGTACATGTTTCATAAATGGTACTCCTTTAATTACTATTATTGATACCGGTGCTACCCACTGTTTTATTTCTGCTAACTGTGCTCGAAGACTGGGTTTAAAATTGTCCGCTTTGGATGGTGAATTGATTGTTGAGACCCCAGCTAAGGGATCAGTAACTACTTCTTTGGTATGTTTAAAATGTCCTTTGTCGATCTTCGATAAAGATTTCTATGTTGATTTAGTATGTTTGCAGTTGGATGGGATGGATGTAATTCTTGGTATGAACTGGTTAGAGTATAATTATGTTCATATAAATTGTCATCATAAGTCGGTGAGGTTTTCCACTCCTGAAGAGGAAGGAGTTGACTTATTACCTTTCAGAGAATTGCGAAAATTGATGAAAGAGGGAGCTCAGATGTTTTCTTTGATGGCGACGTTGTCGGTTGAAAGTAAAGCTAAGATAGAGGAACTGTTAGTGGTGAAAGAATTCCCTGAAGTTTTTCCTGATGAAATTCCTAGTGTGCCGCCAAAGAGGGAAGTTGAATTTACTATTGATCTGGTACCTGGTACTAGGCCTGTTTCGATGGCACCGTATAGAATGTCGGCATCTGAATTGTATGAATTAAAGAAGCAATTGGAAGACTTACTTGAGAAGAAGTTTATAAGGCCAAGTGTGTCGCCGTGGGGAGCTCCAGTGTTGCTAGTAAAGAAGAAAGAGGGTAGTATGAGGCTTTGTATTGATTATAGACAATTGAATAAAGTAACGATCAAGAATAAGTATCCACTACCGAGAATAGATGATTTGATGGATCAATTAGTGGGTGCTTGTGTGTTCAGTAAAATCGATTTGAGATCGGGCTATCATCAGATCAAAGTGAAAGATGAAGACATCCAGAAGACAGCGTTCAGAACTCGGTATGGACATTATGAGTATTCTGTGATGCCTTTCGGTGTGACTAATGCGCCGGGAGTATTTATGGAATACATGAATCGTATTTTCCATACTTATCTGGATCATTTTGTGGTAGTATTTATTGATGATATTTTGATTTACTCTAAGTCCGAAGGAGAGCACCAGGAACATTTGAGATTAGTATTGGAGGTTTTGAAAGATAAGAAATTGTATGCGAAGTTGTCCAAGTGTGAGTTTTGGTTAAGAGAAGTCAGTTTTCTCGGCCATGTAATTTCAGGAAAAGGTATTGCTGTAGATCCTTCCAAGGTAGAAGCTGTATTGCAATGGGAAACTCCTAAGTCGGTTACCGAGATTAGAAGCTTTTTGGGATTAGCTGGATATTATAGAAGATTTATTGAAGGATTTTCTAAGTTAGCACTTCCGTTGACTAAATTAACTTGCAAAGGTAAAGCTTTCGTGTGGGATGTTCAGTGCGAAGAGAGTTTTAATGAATTAAAGAGGAGATTGACGTCGGCGCCGGTTTTGACTTTGCAAAATCCGGAGGAACCGTTTATAATTTACTGTGATGCTTCATTGATGGGTTTGGGAGGTGTGCTCATGCAGAATAATAAAGTAATTGCTTATGCGTCGCGACAGTTGAGAATTCATGAAAAGAACTATCCTACGCATGATCTTGAACTTGCTGCTGTAGTGTTTGCGCTAAAACTTTGGAGGCATTACCTTTATGGTTCAAGATTCGAGGTTTTCAGCGATCATAAAAGTTTAAAGTATCTATTTGATCAGAAAGAGCTGAACATGAGACAACGTAGGTGGTTCGAATTGCTTAAGGATTATGATTTCGGTTTGAATTATCATCCAGGAAAAGCAAATGTTGTGGCCGATGCTTTAAGTAGAAAGACCTTGCATGTGTCAGCAATGATGATTAAGGAGTTGGAATTAATTGAGCAATTTCGGGATATGAGTTTGGTTTGCGAAGTAACACCGCAGAGTGTGATGCTAGGAATGCTAAAGATTAATAATGATTTTATGGATAGTATCCGAGAGGCACAGAAATTGGATGTGAAATTAGTAGATATCCTTAATCGTTGTGGTCAATCAGAGAAAAGTGACTTTACGGTTGATGCGGGAGGTGTGTTGAAATTAGGGGAAAGAATTTGTATTCCTGACGACGCAATTTTGAAGAGAAGTATTCTAGAGGAGGGTCATAGAAGCAGCTTGAGTATTCATCCAGGAGCTACTAAAATGTATCAGGATTTAAAGAAATTATTTTGGTGGCCCGGAATGAAAGAAGATGTGGCTCGTTTGTGTATGCGTGCTTAACTTGTCAGAAGTCGAAGATTGAGCATCAGAAGCCTGCTGGGTTGATGCAACCGTTGGAAGTTCCAGAATGGAAATGGGATAGCATTTCTATGGACTTTGTAACGGGGCTGCCTGCTACCTTGCGAGGGCATGATTCGATTTGGGTGATCGTTCATAGGCTCACGAAGTCAGCTCACTTCATACCTATTAACATCACTTACCCAATTGCGAAGTTGGCAGAGATTTACATCCGAGTAGTTGTAAAGTTGCATGGTGTTCCTCTGTGTATTATGTCGGACAGAGATCCGAGGTTTACATCGGGATTTTGGAAAAGTTTGCAAGATTCGTTGGGATCTAAGTTGAGGTTGAGTTCGGCATATCATCCTCAGACTGATGGCCAAACTGAGAGAACTATTCAGTCATTGGAAGATTTACTGAGAGCTGGTGTTCTTGAACAAGGAGGTTCATGGGACACTTATCTTGCATTGATCGAGTTCACATACAATAATAGTTACCATTCTAGTATCGGGATGGCGCCTTTTGAAGCATTATATGGTCGTAGGTGTAGAACTCCGTTGTGTTGGCACGAATCTGGTGAGGGTGTAGTACTTGGACCAGAGTTAGTTCGAGAAACTACCGAGAAAGTGAAGTTTATCCGGGAGAAGATGAAAGCTTCTCAGAGTAGGCAGAAGAGTTACCATGACAAGCGGAAGAAGGATTTAGAATTTCAAGCTGGTGACCATGTGTTTTTGAGAGTCACGCCTGTGACCGGTGTTGGGAGGGCTTTGAAGTCTAAAAAGCTCACTCCTCGCTTCATTGGTCCGTATCAAATCTTAGAACGAGTTGGAAAAGTTGCTTATCGGATGGCATTACCACCTAATCTTTCGAATTTGCATGATGTATTCCATGTGTCGCAGCTTCGGAAGTATATCTCAGATCCGTCTCATGTGGTTAGTATGGATGATGTGCAAGTGCGAGATAATTTAACAGTAGAGACAAAGCCTGTACGAGTTGAAGATCGTGAAACAAAGACTCTTCGAGGAAAAGAGATTGTGTTGGTTAAAGTCGTTTGGTTGGGAGCTACGGGCGAAAGCATGACATGGGAACTTGAGAGTCGGATGAGGGAGTCTTATCCGGAGTTATTTGCTTGAGGTATGTTTTCGAGGACGAAAACTCTTTTAGTAGGGGAGAGTTGTAACACCCCGAATTAAATAAGAGGATTATTTAATTAAGTTAATAATATATTTAATAATTTAATTAAATAAATTGAATTATTGGATTATTATTATTATTATTATTATTATTATTATTATTATTATTTGGAATAATAATTAGTGGAAAATGTATAAGTTGGAATAAGAGAAAAAGGGTTCATTGTTGGTAAAGAGTTTTCACGTGAAACAGAGAAAGCGGCTAAAAGGTGAAAAGTGGAGAAAGAGCAAAGGTTGAAGAACGGAAAAGCTTGACGCTTAGAGATTGCCGAATTATCTCAGGTAAGGGGGGTTTATCGTCGATTAATGGGTATTATGGGATAATATGTAATGGGTAGTGATAAGTCGTTGATTTGACCCTAATTGGGATTGTTGAATGCTGAAAAATTGTGATGAATAAACTGGGTTTAAGCTGTAATTGAGTCCGTAATTGTGTGAGTCGTGTTTCCCCGAACGTGTAGCTTTTTACGGAAATTGAATCGGAGGTCCGGAAGTCCTCCAACGGCGGAAAATGCGGAAACTCTGCATTCTGCCTTGTGTTAGCGCAGGAACTGCTGTTTTGTCTGCGTTAACCGGTTAACCCAGGGCGTTAACCGGTTAACACTGTTTTGAATTGTGAAAATGTGTTGTTTTGCCTGCGTTAACCGGTTAACCCAGGGCGTTAACCGGTTAACACTGTTGCGTTTTGCCAGAAAATGTATTTTTGTCCTGCGTTAACCGGTTAACCCAGGGCGTTAACCGGTTAACACTGTTGGAAATTAGAAAAATTGGTATTTTAATGTTGTGAACGTAATTGGTGATTGGCCTATTTTAGTGATTGTGAGGAATGATTTTGTTGGGTTTATGTTATGAAATGGTGATCCAATTATGTTGATCAGTTGTGTTAAAGTTGTTGAAAATACTGAGTTGTAGGCTTGATGAGCCAAAGTTGATTATAAGTTGATTTTTGTTGAATATGTTGTTGTGTTGATATTATTATTATGTTGTTGACAGTTTAAAGTCGTGTATGCCATGTACATTCATATGCATTAAGTCGGAGCTTTGCTCACACCACGTTGGCCTGGATTGGCAAAATTTTAAGTTGAAAGTTGAAGGCTTATGCCTTGATGCCCACTAAAATGGCAATGATTTTTAAGTTGGGAGTTTTACTCCGAATGGTACCACATGCATGACGAGTCGAGTCTCATTTGAGTTGCATTTTATGTTGTTCTTGAGTATGATGTTGAGTTGATAACTGCCGTTGCTGTATGTGTAATCTGATTTGGGTGATGAAACGTGTTAAATTACTTAGCATTACATGATGAATTATAATGCTTATTATATTGATTGAGAGACTCACCCTTACAGTTATTTTTCAGGTAACGAGCAATGAGCTGAGTAGAAGCTAATGCTTGGAGTCTAGTGTAGTCGCTTTAGTGGGTCATGCTCTGATAGATGTAACATCGGGACGGGATGTTTTAATTATTTTGTTGTCGGTTGTTGAACCATTTTTCATGTAATACGTTATATGTTTTTGGAATGGTTGAGTTGATTTATATCCGCTGCGAATTGTGCAAAAACGTTATTTTGATTAAATAATGAGCATGACGGTTATTATGTTGTTAATTGTTGTGTGACACCCTTGGTGCATATTTACTCTGATACTTGTTGTTGTTATTTTAATTAAATATTTGGGGTATTTTAGAAGGGTGTTACATTTAACAACAACATTTTTCATCATTCATACAATTCAATTAAATTTCATAGGTTTAACATCAATGTTTTCATCATTCACACAATTCAATCAAATTTCATAGGTTGAATATCAACGTTTTCATCATTCACACAATTCAATCAAATTTCATAGGATTGACAATAACATCATTATCATTCATACAATTCAATCAAATTTAATGGGTTTAACAACAACATTTGCATCATTCACACATGTCAATCAAATTTCATAGGTTTAACAACCACATTCTCTTCATCATTCGCACAATTCAATCAAATTTCATGGGTTTAACATCAATATTTTCATCATTCACACAATTAAATCAAATTTCATAGGTTTAAGATAAACGTTTTCATCATTCGCACAATTCAATCAAATATCATGGGTTTAACAACAACATTTTTTATCATTCATACAATTCAATTAAATTTCATAGGTTTAACATCAATGTTTTCATCATTCACACAATTCAATCAAATTTCATAGGTTGAATATCAACATTTTCATCATTCACACAATTCAATCAAATTTCATAGGATTGACAATAACATCATTATCATTCATACAATTCAATCAAATTTAATGGGTTTAACAACAACATTTGCATCATTCACACATGTCAATCAATTTCATAGGTTTAACAACCACATTCTCTTCATCATTCGCACAATTCAATCAAATTTCATGGGTTTAACATCAATATTTTCATCATTCACACAATTAAATCAAATTTCATAGGTTTAAGATAAACGTTTCATCATTCGCACAATTCAATCAAATATCATGGGTTTAACAACAACATTTTTTATCATTCACACAATTCAATTAAATTTCATATGTTTAACATCAATGTTTTCATCACTCACACAATTCAATCAAATTTCATGGGTTTAACAACAACATTTGCATCATTCGCACAATTCAATCAAATTTCATAGGTTTAACATCAACATTTCCATCATTCACACAATTCAATCAAATTTCATAGGTTTAACAACAACGTTTTCATCACTCGCACAATTCAATCAAATTTCGTGGGTTTAACAACAATATTTTCATCATTGACACAATTCAATCAAATTTCATAGGTTTAAAACCAACATCTTCATCATTCGCATAATTCAATCAAATTTCATATGTTTAACATCAACGTTTTCATCATTCACACAATTCAATCAAATGTCATAGGTTTAACAACAACATTTTCATCATTCACACAATTCAATCAAATGTCATAGGTTTAGCAACAACATCTTCATCATCACATTATTCAATCAAATTTCATAGGTTTAACAAAAACATTTTCTTCATCATTCGCACCATTCCATCAGATTTCATAGGTTTAACATCAACATTTTCATCATTCACACAATTCAATCAAATTTCATAGGTTTAACAACAACAGTTTTCATCATTCACACAATTCAAACAAATTTCATAGGTTTAACAACAAAATTTTCATCATTCACACAATTCAATCAAATTTCATCGGTTTAACAACAACATTTTCATCATTCACACAATTCAATCAAATTTCATAGGATTGACAATAACATCATTATCATTCATACAATTCAATCAAATTTAATGGGTTTAACAACAATATTTGCATCATTCACACATGTCAATCAAATTTCATAGGTTAAACAACCACATTCTCTTCATCATTCGCACAATTCAATCAAATTTCATGGGTTTAACATCAATATTTTCATCATTCACACAATTAAATCAAATTTCATAGGTTTAAGATCAACGTTTTCATCATTCGCATAATTCAATCAAATATCATGGGTTTAACAACAACATTTTTCATCATTCACACAATTCAATTAAATTTCATATGTTTAACATCAATGTTTTCATCACTCACACAATTCAATCAAATTTCATGGGTTTAACAACAAAATTTGCATCATTCGCACAATTCAATCAAATTTCATAGGTTTAACATCAACATTTCCATCATTCACACAATTCAATCAAATTTCATAGGTTTAACAACAACGTTTTCATCACTCGCACAATTCAATCAAATTTCGTGGGTTTAACAACTATATTTTTATCATTGACACAATTCAATCAAATTTCATAGGTTTAAAACAACATCTTCATCATTCGCATAATTCAATCAAATTTCATATGTTTAACATCAACGTTTTCATCATTCACACAATTCAATCAAATGTCATAGGTTTAACAACAACATTTTCATCATTCACACAATTCAATCAAATGTCATAGGTTTAGCAACAACATCTTCATCATTCACATTATTCAATCAAATTTCATAGGTTTAACAACAACATTTTCTTCATCATTCGCACCATTCCATCGAATTTCATAGGTTTAACATCAACATTTTCATCATTCACACAATTCAATCAAATTTCATGGGTTGAACATCAATGTTTTCATCATTCACACAATTCAATCAAATTTCATAGGTTTAACAACAACATTTTAATCATTCACACAATTCAATCAAATTTCATAGGTTTGACAATAACATCATTATCATTCACACAATTCAATCAAATTTAATGGGTTTAACAACAACATTTGCATCACTCACACATGTCAATCAAATTTCATAGGTTTAACAACGATATTTTCTTCATCATTCGCACAATTCAATCAAATTTCATGGGTTTAACATCAATATTTTTATTATTCACACAATTCAATCAAATTTCATAGGTTTAAGATCAACGTTTTCATCATTCACACAATTCAATCAAATATCATGTGTTTAACAACAACATTTTTCATCATTCATACAATTCAATTAAATTCATAGGTTTAACATCAATGTTTTCATCATTCACACAATTCAATCAAATTTCATAGGTTGAATATCAACGTTTTCATCATTCACACAATTCAATCAAATTTCATAGGTTTAACATCAACATTTTCATCATTCACACAATTAAATCAAATTTCATAGGATTGACAATAACATCATTATCATTCATACAATTCAATCAAATTTAATGGGTTTAACAACAACATTTGCATCATTCACACATGTCAATCAAATTTCATAGGTTTAACAACCACATTCTCTTCATCATTCGCACAATTCAATCAAATTTCATGGGTTTAACATCAATATTTTCATCATTCACACAATTAAATCAAATTTCATACGTTTAAGATCAACGTTTTCATCATTCGCACAATTCAATAAAATATCATGGGTTTAACAACAACATTTTTCATCATTCACACAATTCAATTAAATTTCATATGTTTAACATCAATGTTTTCATCACTCACACAATTCAATCAAATTTCATGGGTTTAACAACAACATTTGCATCATTCGCACAATTCAATCAAATTTCATAGGTTTAACATCAACATTTCCATCATTCACACAATTCAATCAAATTTCATAGGTTTAACAACAACATTTTCATCACTCGCACAATTCAATCAAATTTCGTGGGTTTAACAACATATTTTCATCATTGACACAATTCAATCAAATTTCATAGGTTTAAAACCAACATCTTCATCATTCGCATAATTCAATCAAATTTCATATGTTTAACATCAACGTTTTCATCATTCACACAATTCAATCAAATGTCATAGGTTTAACAACAACATTTTCATCATTCACACAATTCAATCAAATGTCATAGGTTTAGCAACAACATCTTCATCATTCACATTATTCAATCAAATTTCATAGGTTTAACAACAACATTTTCTTCATCATTCGCACCATTCCATCAATTTCATAGGTTTAACATCAACATTTTCATCATTCACACAATTCAATCAAATTTCATAAGTTTAACATCAACGTTTTCATCATTCACACAACTCAATAAAATTTCATGGGTTTAACAACAACATTTTTCATCATTCACACAATTCAATCAAATTTCATGGGTTTAACAACAACATTTTCATCATTCACACAATTCAATCAAATTTCATAGGTTGAACATCAATGTTTTCATCATTCACACAATTCAATCAAATTTCATAGGTTTAACAACAACATTTAATCATTCACACAATTCAATCAAATTTCATAGGTTTGACAATAACATCATTATCATTCACACAATTCAATCAAATTTAATGGGTTTAACAACAACATTTGCATCACTCACACATGTCAATCAAATTTCATAGGTTTAACAACGACATTTCTTCATCATTCGCACAATTCAATCAAATTTCATGGGTTTAACATCAATATTTTCATTATTCACACAATTCAATCAAATTTCATAGGTTTAAGATCAACGTTTTCATCATTCACACAATTCAATCAAATATCATGTGTTTAACAACAACATTTTTCATCATTCATACAATTCAATAAATTTCATAGGTTTAACATCAATGTTTTCATCATTCACACAATTCAATCAAATTTCATAGGTTGAATATCAACGTTTTCATCATTCACACAATTCAATCAAATTTCATAGGTTTAACATCAACATTTTCATCATTCACACAATTAAATCAAATTTCATAGGATTGACAATAACATCATTATCATTCATACAATTCAATCAAATTTAATGGGTTTAACAACAACATTTGCATCATTCACACATGTCAATCAAATTTCATAGGTTTAACAACCACATTCTCTTCATCATTCGCACAATTCAATCAAATTTCATGGGTTTAACATCAATTTTTCATCATTCACACAATTCAATCAAATTTCATACGTTTAAGATCAACGTTTTCATCATTCGCACAATTCAATAAAATATCATGGGTTTAACAACAACATTTTCATCATTCACACAATTCAATTCAATTTCATATGTTTAACATCAATGTTTTCATCACTCACACAATTCAATCAAATTTCATGGGTTTAACAACAACATTTGCATCATTCGACAAATTCAATCAAATTTCATAGGTTTAACATCAACATTTCCATCATTCACACAATTCAATCAAATTTCATAGGTTTAACAACAACGTTTTCATCACTCGCACAATTCAATCAAATTTCGGGGTTTAACAACAATATTTTCATCATTGACACAATTCAATCAAATTTCATAGGTTTAAAACCAACATCTTCATCATTCGCATAATTCAATCAACTTTCATATGTTTAACATCAACGTTTTCATCATTCACACAATTCAATCAAATGTCATAGGTTTAACAACAACATTTTCATCATTCACACAATTCAATCAAATGTCATAGGTTTAGCAACAACATCTTCATCATTCACATTATTCAATCAAATTTCATAGGTTTAACAACAACATTTTCTTCATCATTCGCACCATTCCATCAAATTTCATAGGTTTAACATCAACATTTTCATCATTCACACAATTCAATCAAATTTCATAGTTTAACATCAACGTTTTCATCATTCACACAACTCAATAAAATTTCATGGGTTTAACAACAACATTTTTCATCATTCACACAATTCAACCAAATTTCATGGGTTTAACAACAACATTTTTCATCATTCACACAATTCAATCAAATTTCATAGGTTGAACATCAACGTTTTCATCATTCACACAATTCAATCAAATTTCATAGGTTTAACAACAACATTTTCATCATTCACACAATTCAATCAAATTTCATAGGTTTGACAATAACATCATTATCATTCACACAATTCAATCAAATTTAATGGGTTTAACAACAACATTTGCATCACTCACACATGTCAATCAAATTTCATAGGTTTAACAACGACATTTTCTTCATCATTCGCACAGTTCAATCAAATTTCATGGGTTTAACATCAATATTTTCATCATTCACACAATTCAATCAAATTTCATAGGTTTAAGATCAACGTTTTCATCATTCAACAAATTCAATCAAATATCATTTGTTTAACAACAACATTTTTCATCATCATACAATTCAATCAAATTTCATAGGTTGAACATCACGTTTTCATCATTCACACAATTCAATCAAATTTCATAGGTTTAACATCAACATTTTCATCATTCACACAATTCAATCAAATTTCATAGGATTGACAATAACACATCATTATCATTCATACAATTCAATCAAATTTAATGGGTTTAACAACAACATTTGCATCATTCACACATGTCAATCAAATTTCATAGGTTTTAACCACATTCTCTTCATCATCATTCGCACAATTCAATCAAATTTCATGGGTTTAACATCAATATTTTCATCATTCACACAATTCAATCAAATTTCATAGGTTTAAGATCAACGATTTCATCACTCACACAATTCAATCAAATTTCATGGGTTTAACAACAACATTTGCATCATTCGCACAATTCAATCAAATTTCATAGGTTTAACATCAACATTTCTATCATTCACACAATTCAATCAAATTTCATAGGTTTAACAACAACATTTTCATCACTCGCACAATTCAATCAAATTTCGTGGGTTTAACAACAATATTTTCATCATTGACACAATTCAATCAAATTTCAGAGGTTTAACAACAACATCTTCATCATTCGCATAATTCAATCAAATTTCATATGTTTAACATCAACGTTTTCATCATTCACACATTTCAATCAAATGTCATAGGTTTAACAACAACATTTTCATCATTCACACAATTCAATCACATGTCATAGGTTTAGCAACAACATCTTCATCATTCACATTTATTCAATCAAATTTCATAGGTTTAACAACAACATTTTCTTCATCATTCGCACCATTCAATCAAATTTCATAGGTTTAACTTCAACTTTTCATCATTCACACAATTAAATCAAATTTCATAAGTTTAAGATCAACTTTTCATCATTCGCACAATTCAATAAAATATCATGGGTTTAACAACAACATTTTTCATCATTCACACAATTCAATTAAATTTCATATGTTAACATCAATGTTTTCATCACTCACACAATTCAATCAAATTTCATGGGTTTAACAACAACATTTGCATCATTCGCACATTCAATCAAATTTCATAGTTTAACATCAACATTTCCATCATTCACACAATTCAATCAAATTTCATAGGTTTAACACAACGTTTTCATCACTCGCACACAATCAAATCAATTTCATAGGTTTAGCAACAACATCTTCATCATTCACATTATTCAATCAAATTTCATAGGTTTAACAACAACATTTTCTTCATCCATTCGCACCATTCCATCAAATTTCATAGGTTTAACATCAACATTTCATCATTCACACATTCAATCAAATTTCATAAGTTTAAACATCAACGTTTCATCATTCACACAACTCAAAAAATTTCATGGGTTTAAACAACAACATTTTTCATCATTCACACAATTCAACCAAATTTCATGGGTTTAACAACAACATTTTTCATCATTCACACAATTCAATCAAATTTCATAGGTTGAACATCAATGTTTTCATCATTCACACAATTCAATCAAATTTCATAGGTTTAACAACAACATTTCATCATTCACACAATTCAATCAAATTTCATAGGTTTGACAATAACATCATTATCATTCACACAATTCAATCAAATTTAATGGGTTTAACAACAACATTGCATCACTCACACATGTCAATCAAATTTCATAGGTTTAACAACGACATTTTCTTCATCATTCGCACAATTCAATCAATTTCATGGGTTTAACATCAATATTTTCATTATTCATTCACACAATTCAATCAAATTTCATAGTTTAAGATCAACGTTTTCATCATTCACACAATTCAATCAAATATCATTTGTTTAACAACAACATTTTTCATCATTCATACAATTCCATTAAATTTCATAGTTTAACATCAATGTTTTCATCATTCACACAATTCAATCAAATTCATAGGTTGAACATCAACGTTTTCATCATTCACACAATTCAATCAAATTTCATAGGTTTAACATCAACATTTTCATCATTCACACAATTCAATCAAATTTCATAGGATTGACAATAACATCATATCATTCATACAATTCAATCAAATTTAATGGTTTAACAACAACATTTGCATCATTCACACATTCAATCAAATTTCATAGGTTTAACAACCACATTCTCTTCATCATTCGCACAATTAAATCAATTTCATGGGTTTAACATCATATTTTCATCATTCACACAATTCAATCAAATTTCATAGGTTTAAGATCAACGTTTTCATCACTCACACAATTCAATCAAATTTCATGGGTTTAACAACAACATTTGCATCATTCGCACAATTCAATCAAATTTCATAGGTTTAACATCAACATTTCTATCATTCACACAATTCAATCAAATTTCATAGGTTTAACAACAACTTTTCATCACTCGCACAATTCAATCAAATTCGTGGGTTTAACAACAATATTTTCATCATTGACACAATTCAATCAAATTTCAAGGGTTTCCAACAACATCTTCATCATTCGCATAATTCAATCAATTTCATATGTTTAACATCAACGTTTTCATCATTCACACATTTCAATCAAATGTCATAGGTTTAACAACAACATTTTCATCATTCACACATTCAATCAAATGTCATAGGTTTAGCAACAACATCTTCATCATTCACATTATTCAATCAAATTTCATAGGTTTAACAACAACTTTTCTTCATCATTCGCACCATTCAATCAAATTTCATAGGTTTAACTTCAACATTTCATCATTCACACAATTAAATCAAATTTCATAAGTTTAAGATCAACGTTTTCATCATTCGCACAATTCAATAAAATATCATGGGTTTAACAACAACATTTTTCATCATTCACACAATTCAATTAAATTTCATAGGTTTAACATCAATGTTTTCATCACTCACACAATTCAATCAAATTTCATGGGTTTAACAACAACATGTGCATCATTCGCACAATTCAATCAAATTTCATAGGTTTAACATCAACATTTCCATCATTCACACAATTCAATCAAATTTCATAGGTTTAACAACAACGTTTTCATCACTCGCACAATTCAATCAAAATTCGTGGGTTTAACAACAATATTTTCATCATTGACACAATTCAATCAAATTTCATAGGTTTAAAACCAACATCTTCATCATTCGCATAATTCAATCAAATTTCATATGTTTAACATCAACGTTTTCATCATTCACACAATTCAATCAAATGTCATAGGTTTAACAACAACATTTCATCATTCACACAACTCAATCAAATGTCATAGGTTTAGCAACAACATCTTCATCATTCACATTATTCAATCAAATTTCATAGGTTTAACAACAACGTTTTCTTCATCATTCGCACCATTCCATCAAATTTCATAGGTTTAACATCACATTTTCATCATCACACCAATTCAATCAAATTTCATAAGTTTAACCTCAACGTTTTTCATCATTCACACAACTCAATAAAATTTCATGGGTTTAACAACAACATTTTTCATCATTCTCACACAATTCAATCAAATTTCATAGGTTTAACAACAACATTTTCATCACTCACACAATTCAATCAAATTTCATGGTTTTAACAACAATATTTCATCATTGACACAATTCAATCAAATTTCAGAGGTTTAAAAACAACAACATCTTCATCATTCGCATAATTCAATCAAATTTCATATGTTTAACATCAACGTTTTCATCATTCACACATTTCAATCAAATTCATAGGTTAACAACAACATTTTTCATCATTCACACATTCAATCAAATGTCATAGGTTTGCAACAACATCTTCATCATTCACATTATTCAATCAAATTTCATAGGTTTAACAACAACATTTTCTTCATCATTCGCACCATTCAATCAAATTTCATAGGTTTAACTTCAACATTTTCATCATTCACACAATTAAATCAAATTTCATAAGTTTAAGATCAACGTTTTCATCATTCGCACCAATTCAATCAATATCATGGGTTTAACAACAAATACCATTTTTCATCATTCACACAATTCAATTAAATTTCATATGTTTAACCTCAATGTTTTCATCACTCACACACAATTCAATCAAATTTCATGGGTTTAACAACAACATTTGCATCATTCGCACAATAATCAATCAAATTTCATAGGTTTTAACATCAACATTCCCTCATTCACACAATTCAATCAAATTTCATAGGTTTAACAACAACATTTCATCACTCGCACAATTCAATCAAATTTCGTGGGTTTAACAACAATATTTTCATCATTGACACAATTCAATCAAATTTCATAGTTTAAAACCAACATCTTCATCATTCACATAATTCAATCAAATTTCATATGTTTAACATCAACGTTTTCATCATTCACACAATTCAATCAAATGTCATAGGTTTAACACCACATTTTCATCATTCACACCAACTCAATCAAATGTCATAGGTTTAGCAACAACATCTTCATCATTCACATTATTCAATCAAATTTCATAGGTTTAACAACAACGTTTTCTTCATCATTCGCACCATTCCATCAAATTTCATAGGTTTAACATCAACATTTTCATCATTCACACAATTCATCAAATTTCATAAGTTTAACATCAACGTTTTCATTCACACAACTCATAAAATTTCATGGGTTAACAACAACATTTTTCATCATTCACACAATTCAATAAATTTCATAGGGTTTAACAACAACATTTCATCACTACACACAATTCAATCAAATTTCATGGGTTTAACAACAATATTTTCATCATTGACACAATTCAATCAATTTCAGAGGTTTAACAACAACATCTTCATCATTCGCATAATTCAATCAAATTTCATATGTTTAAACAACAACATTTTTCATCATTCACACAATTCAATTAAATTCAAATGTTTAACCTCAATGTTTTCATCACTCACAATTCAATCAAATTTCTTGGGTTTAACAACAACATTTGCATCATTCGCACAATTCAATCAAATTTCATAGTTTTAACATCAACATTTCCATCATTCACACAATTCAATCAAATGTCATAGGTTTAGCAACAACATCTTCATCATTCACATTATTCAATCAAATTTCATAGGGTTTTTTTTTCGTTGGGTTGGTGGGTTGTTTTCTTTTTTTAACACACAACATTTTCTTCATCATTCGCACCATTCAATCAAATTTCATAGGTTTAACTTCAACATTTTCATCATTCACACAATTAAATCAAATTTCATAAGTTTAAGATCAACGTTTTCATCATTCGCCACAATTCAATCAAATATCATGGGTTTAACAACAACTTTTTCATCATTCACACAATTCAATTAAATTTCATATGTTTAACATCAATGTTTTCATCACTCACACAATTCAATCAAATTTCATGGGTTTAACAACAACATTTCATCATTCGCACAATTCAATCAATTTCATAGGTTTAACATCAACATTTCCATCATTCACACAATTCAATCAAATTTCATAGGTTTACAACAACATTTCATCACTCGCACAATTCAATCAAATTTCGTGGGTTTAACAAACAATATTTTCATCATTGACACAATTCAATCAAATTTCATAGGTTTCAAACCAACATCTTCATCATTCGCATAATTCAATCAAATTTCATATGTTTACATCAACGTTTCATCATTCACACAATTCAATCAAATGTCATAGGTTTAACAACAACATTTTCATCATTCACACAACTCAATCAAATGTCATAGGTTTAGCAACAACATCTTCATCATTCACATTATTCTATCAAATTTCATAGGTTTAACAACACGTTTTCTTCTTCATCATTCGCACCATTCCATCAAATTTCATAGGTTTAACATCAACATTTTCATCATTCACACAATTCAATCAAATTTCATAAGTTTAACATCAACGTTTTCATGATTTACACAACTCAATAACATTTCAGGGATTAACAGACATTTTGCATCATTCACACAATTCATAACATTCACACAATTCAATCAATTTCATAGGTTTAACAACAACATTTTCATCACTCACACAATTCAATCAAATTTCATGGGTTTAACACAATATTTTCATCATTGACACAATTCAATCAAATTTCAGAGGTTTAAACAACAACCTCTTCATCATTCATTCGCATAATTCAATCAAATTTCATATGTTTAACATCAACGTTTTCATCATTCACACATTTCAATCAAATGTCATAGGTTTCCACAACATTTTCATCATTCACACAATTCAATCAAATGTCATAGGTTTAGCAACAACACACTCTTCATCATTCACATTATTCAATCAATTTCATAGGTTTAACAACAACATTTTCTGCATCATTCGCACCATTCAATCAAATTTCATAGGTTTAACTTCAACATTTTCATCATTCACACACTTAAATCAAATTTCATAAGTTTAAGATCAACGTTTTCATCATTCGCACATTCAATCAAATAGCATGGGTTTACAACAACATTTTTCATCATTCACATTCACACAATTCAATTAAATTTCATATGTTTAACCTCAATGTTTTCATCACTCACACCAATCAATCAATTTCATGGGTTTAACAACAACATTTGCATCATT
>NW_026113058.1:0-7500 GCF_024323335.1 Lathyrus oleraceus
ATATTTTGGGAAAAAGTCATTAATGTTGTATTGGAATGGTAAGTGGCTTATAATTTGGGACAAATATTTTATACAAAATGATTTATAATTTGAGATAGAGGGAGTAGAATTTTACAATGTCTTAAAAAACATAGAATGAAGCACAAACGGAGAATGAGATTCGATCTTTTAGATTAGCATTATTTTAAAGGACGGAACTTACGTACAATTGCTTATATACTGTTAGAACAATTTTCCATTCATGATATAACATGTGGAGTTAATCTCCCATTTTGGAAAATTAAATGTACGGCAAAGTCATGTTTGGTAGAGCATCTGAATGTGACGTTAAGTTTTGGTTAGATATCACCTTATGAATGAAAAAAAGCACCAAAATATCATTGGAAATGCACCTATGTTTTATCCTTTTTTTTTTAAATAAACAATTCAATTACAAAAATAAAAATAAAAAAGACTTAAATCTTTAACCTAATATATATATATAATTAGTTAACCTAAGTATTAATTAGAGAATAAAGAAAATTGTTGAAATCTATGATCGTAGCTGTAAATGTAATTTCTTCTGAAAGTTTGTTTTTGACACAAACAAGATTAATGCATTTTATTAATCAAGTGATGCTCAATATGAGGAGGAATTAAATTAAAAGCAATATAGTCTAGTCAAGTTAAAAATACTTAGTCGTAATGTAATGTTTCTTAAATTTTTGAAACGTGTAAATTTAGTGACGCAGTAGAAATAATTTGTTTAGAAATATTTTGGGAAAACAATCATTAATGTGGTATTTTTTTAAAGTTTGAGATAGAGGGAGTAGAATTTTACAATGTGTTAAAAAAAACATAGAAGGAAGAATAGACGGAGAATGAGATTCGATCTTTTAGATTAGCATTTTTTTAAAAGGCAAAATTTACTTACAATTGCTTATATACTGTTAGAACTGTTTTCCATTCATGATATAACATGTGGAGTTAATCTCCCATTTTTGGAAAAAATAAATGTACGGCAAAGTCATGTTTTGGTAGAGGATCTGAATGTGACATTAAGTTTTGATAGATATCACCTTATGAATGAAAAAAAAAGCAGCAAAAAGATCATTGGAACTGCACCTATGTTTTTATTTTTTTTTTAATAACAATTCAATTACAAAAAATAAAATTAAAAAGGCTTAAATATTTAACCTTATATATATATATATATATAAATATATCTATATATATATATATATATATATATATATATATATATATTATATATATATGAAATAATTTATATATATATATATATTAAATATAGCTCGCTATATAGTATATAGTTCGTAGATAATTAGTTAAACTAAGTTTTAAGTAGAGAATTAAGAAAATATGTTGACGTCTATTATCATAGCTGGTAAATGTAATTTCTTCTCAAACTTTTGTTTTGCCACAAACAATATTAACGCATTTTATTAATCAAGTGATGCTCAATATGAGGAGGAATTAATTAAAAGTAATAAGTCCAGTCAATTTAAAAATACTTAGTCGTAAATGTAATGTTGCCTCAAAGTTTTTAAAACGTGTAATTTTAGTGACGCGGTAGAAATAGTTTGTTTAGAAATATTTGGGAAAAAGTCATTAATGTTGTATTGGAATGGTAAAGTGGCTTAAATAATTTGGGACAAATATTTTATACAAAATGATTATAATTTGAGATAGAGGGAGTAGAATTTTACAATGTCTTAAAAAACATAGAATGAAGCACAAACGGAGAATGAGATTCGATCTTTTAGATTAGCATTATTTTAAAGGACGGAACTTACGTACAATTGCTTATATACTGTTAGAACAATTTTCCATTCATGATATAACATGTGGAGTTAATCTCCCATTCTTGGAAAATTAAATGTACGGCAAAGTCATGTTTTGGTAGAGCATCTGAATGTGACGTTAAGTTTTGGTTAGATATCACCTTATGAATGAAAAAAAGCACCAAAAATATCATTGGAAATGCACCTATGTTTTATCCTTTTTTTTTTAAATAAACAATTCAATTACAAAAATAAAAATAAAAAAGACTTAAATCTTTAACCTAATATATATATATAATTAGTTAACCTAAGTATTAATTAGAGAATAAAGAAAATTGTTGAAATCTATGATCGTAGCTGTAAATGTAATTTCTTCTGAAAGTTTTGTTTTTGACACAAACAAGATTAATGCATTTTATTAATCAAGTGATGCTCAATATGAGGAGGAATTAAATTAAAAGCAATATATGTCTAGTCAAGTTAAAAATACTTAGTCGTAAATGTAATGTTTCTTAAAGTTTTTGAAACGTGTAATTTAGTGACGCAGTAGAAATAGTTTGTTTAGAAGTATTTTGGGAAAAAAATCATTAATGTTGTATTTTAATTGTAAAGTCGCTTATAATTTGGGACAAATATTTTAGACAAAATGATTTATAGTTTGAGATAGAGGGAGTAGAATTTACAATGTGTTAAAAAAAACATAGAAGGAAGAATAGACGGAGAATGAGATTCGATCTTTTAGATTAGCATTTTTTTAAAGGGCAAAATTTACGTACAATTGCTTATATACTGTTAGAACTGTTTTCCATTCATGATATAACATGTGGAGTTAATCTCCCATTTTTGGAAAAATAAATGTACGGCAAAGTCATGTTTTGGTAGAGGATCTGAATGTGACATTAAGTTTTTGATAGATATCACCTTATGAATGAAAAAAGCAGCAAAAAGATCATTGGAACTGCACCTATGTTTTATCCTTTTTTTTAATAAACAATTCAATTACAAAAAATAAATTAAAAAGGCTTAAATATTAACCTTATATAGATATATATATATATATAAATATATATAATATATATATATATATATATATATATATATATATATATATATATATATAATATATATATATATATATATATAATTAGTTAAACTAAGTTTTAAGTAGAGAATTAAGAAAATATGTTGAAGTCTATTATCATAGCTGTAAATGTAATTTCTTCTCAAACTTTTGTTTTTGCCACAAACAATATTAACGCATTTTATTAATCAAGTGATGCTCAATATGAGGAGGAATTAAATTAAAAGTAATAAGTCCAGTCAATTTAAAAATACTTAGTCGTAAATGTAATGTTGCCTCAAAGTTTTTAAAACGTGTAATTTTAGTGACGCGGTAGAAATAGTTTGTTTAGAAATATTTTGGGAAAAAGTCATTAATGTTGTATTGGAATGGTAAAGTGGCTTATAATTTGGGACAAATATTTTATACAAAATGATTTATAATTTGAGATAGAGGGAGTAGAATTTTACAATGTCTTAAAAAACATAGAATGAAGCACAAACGGAGAATGAGATTCGATCTTTTAGATTAGCATTATTTTAAAGGACGGAACTTACGTACAATTGCTTATATACTGTTAGAACAATTTTCCATTCATGATATAACATGTGGAGTTAATCTCCCATTCTTGGAAAATTAAATGTACGGCAAAGTCATGTTTTGGTAGAGCATCTGAATGTGACGTTAAGTTTTGGTTAGATATCACCTTATGAATGAAAAAAAGCACCAAAAATATCATTGGAAATGCACCTATGTTTTATCCTTTTTTTTTTAAATAAACAATTCAATTACAAAAATAAAAATAAAAAAGACTTAAATCTTTAACCTAATATATATATATAATTAGTTAACCTAAGTATTAATTAGAGAATAAAGAAAATTGTTGAAATCTATGATCGTAGCTGTAAATGTAATTTCTTCTGAAAGTTTTGTTTTTGACACAAACAAGATTAATGCATTTTATTAATCAAGTGATGCTCAATATGAGGAGGAATTAAATTAAAAGCAATATATGTCTAGTCAAGTTAAAAATACTTAGTCGTAAATGTAATGTTTCTTAAAGTTTTTGAAACGTGTAATTTTAGTGACGCAGTAGAAATAGTTTGTTTAGAAGTATTTTGGGAAAAAAATCATTAATGTTGTATTTTAATTGTAAAGTCGCTTATAATTTGGGACAAATATTTTAGACAAAATGATTTATAGTTTGAGATAGAGGGAGTAGAATTTTACAATGTGTTAAAAAAAACATAGAAGGAAGAATAGACGGAGAATGAGATTCGATCTTTTAGATTAGCATTTTTTTAAAGGGCAAAATTTACGTACAATTGCTTATATACTGTTAGAACTGTTTTCCATTCATGATATAACATGTGGAGTTAATCTCCCATTTTTGGAAAAATAAATGTACGGCAAAGTCATGTTTTGGTAGAGGATCTGAATGTGACATTAAGTTTTTGATAGATATCACCTTATGAATGAAAAAAGCAGCAAAAAGATCATTGGAACTGCACCTATGTTTTATCCTTTTTTTTAATAAACAATTCAATTACAAAAAATAAAATTAAAAAGGCTTAAATATTTAACCTTATATATATATATATATATATATATATAAATATATATATATATATATATATATATATATATATATATATATATATATATAAATATATATATATATATATATATATATAATTAGTTAAACTAAGTTTTAAGTAGAGAATTAAGAAAATATGTTGAAGTCTATTATCATAGCTGTAAATGTAATTTCTTCTCAAACTTTTGTTTTTGCCACAAACAATATTAACGCATTTTATTAATCAAGTGATGCTCAATATGAGGAGGAATTAAATTAAAAGTAATAAGTCCAGTCAATTTAAAAATACTTAGTCGTAAATGTAATGTTGCCTCAAAGTTTTTAAAACGTGTAATTTTAGTGACGCGGTAGAAATAGTTTGTTTAGAAATATTTTGGGAAAAAGTCATTAATGTTGTATTGGAATGGTAAAGTGGCTTATAATTTGGGACAAATATTTTATACAAAATGATTTATAATTTGAGATAGAGGGAGTAGAATTTTACAATGTCTTAAAAAACATAGAATGAAGCACAAACGGAGAATGAGATTCGATCTTTTAGATTAGCATTATTTTAAAGGACGGAACTTACGTACAATTGCTTATATACTGTTAGAACAATTTTCCATTCATGATATAACATGTGGAGTTAATCTCCCATTCTTGGAAAATTAAATGTACGGCAAAGTCATGTTTTGGTAGAGCATCTGAATGTGACGTTAAGTTTTGGTTAGATATCACCTTATGAATGAAAAAAAGCACCAAAAATATCATTGGAAATGCACCTATGTTTTATCCTTTTTTTTTTAAATAAACAATTCAATTACAAAAATAAAAATAAAAAAGACTTAAATCTTTAACCTAATATATATATATAATTAGTTAACCTAAGTATTAATTAGAGAATAAAGAAAATTGTTGAAATCTATGATCGTAGCTGTAAATGTAATTTCTTCTGAAAGTTTTGTTTTTGACACAAACAAGATTAATGCATTTTATTAATCAAGTGATGCTCAATATGAGGAGGAATTAAATTAAAAGCAATATATGTCTAGTCAAGTTAAAAATACTTAGTCGTAAATGTAATGTTTCTTAATGTTTTTGAAACGTGTAATTTTAGTGACGCAGTAGAAATAGTTTGTTTAGAAGTATTTTGGGAAAAAAATCATTAATGTTGTATTTTAATTGTAAAGTCGCTTATAATTTGGGACAAATATTTTAGACAAAATGATTTATAGTTTGAGATAGAGGGAGTAGAATTTTACAATGTGTTAAAAAAAACATAGAAGGAAGAATAGACGGAGAATGAGATTCGATCTTTTAGATTAGCATTTTTTTAAAGGGCAAAATTTACGTACAATTGCTTATATACTGTTAGAACTGTTTTCCATTCATGATATAACATGTGGAGTTAATCTCCCATTTTTGGAAAAATAAATGTACGGCAAAGTCATGTTTTGGTAGAGGATCTGAATGTGACATTAAGTTTTTGATAGATATCACCTTATGAATGAAAAAAGCAGCAAAAAGATCATTGGAACTGCACCTATGTTTTATCCTTTTTTTTAATAAACAATTCAATTACAAAAAATAAAATTAAAAAGGCTTAAATATTTAACCTTATATATATATATATATATATATATAATATATATATATATATATATATATATATATATATATAAATATATATATATATATATATATATATATATATATATATATAATTAGTTAAACTAAGTTTTAAGTAGAGAATTAAGAAAATATGTTGAAGTCTATTATCATAGCTGTAAATGTAATTTCTTCTCAAACTTTTGTTTTTGCCACAAACAATATTAACGCATTTTATTAATCAAGTGATGCTCAATATGAGGAGGAATTAAATTAAAAGTAATAAGTCCAGTCAATTTAAAAATACTTAGTCGTAAATGTAATGTTGCCTCAAAGTTTTTAAAACGTGTAATTTTAGTGACGCGGTAGAAATAGTTTGTTTAGAAATATTTTGGGAAAAAGTCATTAATGTTGTATTGGAATGGTAAAGTGGCTTATAATTTGGGACAAATATTTTATACAAAATGATTTATAATTTTAGATAGAGGGAGTAGAATTTTACAATGTCTTAAAAAACATAGAATGAAGCACAAACGGAGAATGAGATTCGATCTTTTAGATTAGCATTATTTTAAAGGACGGAACTTACGTACAATTGCTTATATACTGTTAGAACAATTTTCCATTCATGATATAACATGTGGAGTTAATCTCCCATTCTTGGAAAATTAAATGTACGGCAAAGTCATGTTTTGGTAGAGCATCTGAATGTGACGTTAAGTTTTGGTTAGATATCACCTTATGAATGAAAAAAAGCACCAAAAATATCATTGGAAATGCACCTATGTTTTATCCTTTTTTTTTAAATAAACAATTCAATTACAAAAAAAAAAGACTTAAATCTTTAACCTAATATATATATATAATTAGTTAACCTAAGTATTAATTAGAGAATAAAGAAAATTGTTGAAATCTATGATCGTAGCTGTAAATGTAATTTCTTCTGAAAGTTTTGTTTTTGACACAAACAAGATTAATGCATTTTATTAATCAAGTGATGCTCAATATGAGGAGGAATTAAATTAAAAGCAATATATGTCTAGTCAAGTTAAAAATACTTAGTCGTAAATGTAATGTTTCTTAAAGTTTTTGAAACGTGTAATTTTAGTGACGCAGTAGAAATAGTTTGTTTAGAAGTATTTTGGGAAAAAAATCATTAATGTTGTATTTTAATTGTAAAGTCGCTTATAATTTGGGACAAATATTTTAGACAAAATGATTTATAGTTTGAGA
This sequence comes from Lathyrus oleraceus, assembly GCF_024323335.1. Classification (NCBI taxonomy): domain Eukaryota; kingdom Viridiplantae; phylum Streptophyta; class Magnoliopsida; order Fabales; family Fabaceae; genus Lathyrus; species Lathyrus oleraceus. The sequence continues at coordinate 7,262 of NW_026113058.1, forward strand.
TAGAGGGAGTAGAATTTTACAATGTGTTAAAAAAAACATAGAAGGAAGAATAGACGGAGAATGAGATTCGATCTTTTAGATTAGCATTTTTTTAAAGGGCAAAATTTATGTACAATTGCTTATATACTGTTAGAACTGTTTTCCATTCATGATATAACATGTGGAGTTAATCTCCCATTTTTGGAAAAATAAATGTACGGCAAAGTCATGTTTTGGTAGAGGATCTGAATGTGACATTA
>NW_026113058.1:12500-32500 GCF_024323335.1 Lathyrus oleraceus
AAATAGTTTTTTAGAAATATTTTGGGGAAAAAGTCATTAATGTTGTATTAGAATCGGAAAATGGCTTATAATTTGGGACAAATGTTTTAGACAAAATGATTTATAATTTGAGATAGAGGGAGTAGAATTTTACAATGTGTTAAAAAACATAGAATGAAGAACAAACAGAGAATGAGATTCGATCTTTTAGATTAACATTTTTTTAAAGGTCGAAACTTACGCACAATTGCTTATATACTCTTAGAACTGTTTTCCATTCATGATATAACATGTGGAGTTAATCTCCCATTTTTGGAAAAATAAATGTACCGCAAAGTCATGTTTTGGTTGAGGATCTGAATGTGACGTCAAGTTTTGGTTAGATATCACCTTATGAATGAAAAAAAGCACCAAAAATATCATTGGAAATACACCTATGTTTTATCCTTTTTTTTGAATAAATAATTCAATTATAAAAATTAAAATAAAAAAGACTTAAATCTTTAACCTTATATATATATATATATATATATATATATATATATATATATATAATTAGTTAATCTAAGTATTAATTAGAGAATTAAGAAAATTGTTGAAATCTATGATCGTAGCTGTAAATGTAATTTCTTGTGAAAGTTTTGTTTTTGACACAAACAAGATTAATGCATTTTATTAATCAAGTGATGCTCAATATAAGGAGGAATTAAATTAAAAGTAATATATGTCTGGTCAAGTTAAAAATACTTAGTCGTAAATGTAATGTTTCCTAAAGTTTTTAAATCGTGTAATTTTAGTGACGCGGTAGAAATAGTTTGTTTAGAAATATTTTGGGAAAGAAGTCATTAATGTTGTATTAGAATTGGAAAATGGCTCATAATTAGGGACAAATGTTTTAGACAAAATGATTTATAATTTGAGATAGAAGGAGTAGAATTTTACAATGTGTTAAAAAACATAGAATGAAGAACAAACAGAGAGTGAGATTCGATCTTTTAGATTACAATTTTTTTAAAAGTCGAAACTTACGCACAATTGCTTATATACTGTTAGAGCTGTTTTCCATTCATGATATAACATGTGGAGTTAATCTCCAATTTTTGGAAAAATAAATGTAGGGCAAAGTCATGTTTTGATAGAGGATCTGAATGTGTCGTCAAATTTTGGTTAGATATCACCTTATGAATGAAAAAAAGCACCAAAATATCATTGGAAATACACCTATGTTTTATCCTTTTTCTTAAATAAACAATTCAATTATAAAAATTAAAATAAAAAAGACTTAAATCTTTAACCTTATATATATACAGTTAAACTAAGTATTAATCAGAGAAATAAGAAAATATGTTGATGTCTTTTATCATAGCTGTAAATGTAATTTTTTCTCAAAGTTTTGTTTTTGACACAAACAATATTAACGCATTTTATTAATCAAGTGATGCTCAATATGAGGAGGAATTAAATTAAAAGTTATAACTCCAGTCAATTTAAAAATACTTAGTCGTAAATGTAATGTTTCCTCAAAGTTTTTAAAACGTGTAATTTTAGTGACGCGGTAGAAGTAGTTTGTTTAGAAATATTTTGGGAAAAAGTCATTAATGTTGTATTGGAATTGTAAAGTGGCTTATAATTTGGGACAAATATTTTAGACAAAATGATTTATAATTTTAGATAGAGGGAGTAGAATTTTAGAATGTGTAAAAAAACATAGAATGAAGAACAGACGGAGAATGAGATTCGACCTTTTAGATTAGCATTTTTTTAAAGGACGAAAGTTACGTATAATTGCCTATATACTGTTAGAACTATTTTCCATTCATGATATAACAGGCGGAGTTAATCTCCCATTTTTGGAAAAATAAATGTACGACAAAGTCATATTTTGGTAGAGAATCTGAATGTGACATTAAGTTTGGGTTAGATATCACCTTATGAATGAAAAAAAGCACCAAAAATATCATTGGAAATGCACCTATGTTTTATCTTTTTTTTAATAAACAATTCAATTACAAAAACAAAAATAAAAAAGACTTAAATCTTTAACCTTATATATATATATATATATATATATATATATATATATATATATATATATATATATATATATATATATATATATATATATATATATATATATATATATATATATATATATAATAAGGTAACCTAACTATTAATTAGAGAATTAAGAAAATTATTGAAATCTATGATCGTAGCTGTAAATGTAATTTCTTTCGAAAGTTTTGTTTTTGACACAAACAAGATTAATGCATTTTATTAATCAAGTGATGCTCAATATGAGGAGGAATTAAATTAAAAGTAATATATGTATAGTCAATTTAAAAATACTTAGTCGTAAATGTAATGTTTCCTTAAGTTTTTAAAACGTCTAATTTTAGTGACGCGGTAGAAATAGTTTGTTTAGAAATATTTTGGGAAAAAAGTCATTAATGTTGTATTAGAATTCTAAAGTGGCTTATAATTTGGGACAAATGTTTTAGACAAAATGATTTATAATTTGAGATAGAGGGAGTAGAATTTTACAATGTGTTAAAAAACATAGAATGAAGAACAGACAAAGAATGAGATTCGATCTTTTAGATTAGCATTTTTTTAAAGGTCGAAACTTACGCACAATTGCTTATATACTGTTAGAACTGTTTTCCATTCATGATATAACATGTGGAGTTAATCTCCCATTTTTGGAAAAATAAATGTACCGCAAAGTCATGTTTTGGTAGAGGATCTGAATGTGACGTCAAGTTTTGGTTAGATATCACCTTATGAATGAAAAAAAGCACCAAAAATATCATTGGAAATACACCTATGTTTTATCCTTTTTTTTGAATAAACAATTCAATTATAAAAATTAAAATAAAAAAGACTTAAATCTTTAACCTTATATATATATATATATATATATATATATATATATATATATATATATATATATATATATATATATATATATAATCAGTTAACCTAAGTATTAATTAGAGAATTAAGAAAATTGTTGAAATTTATGATCGTAGCTGTAAATGTAATTTCTTGTGAAAGTTTTGTTTTTGACACAAACAAGATTAATGCATTTTATTAATCAAGTGATGCTCAATATGAGGAGGAATTAAATTAAAAGTAATATATGTCTGGACAAGTTCAAAATAATTAGTCATAAATTTAATGTTTCCTAAAGTTTTTAAAACGTGTAATTTTAGTGACGCGGTAGAAATAGTTTGTTTAGAAATATTTTGGGAAAAAAGTCATTAATGTTGTATTAGAATTGGAAAATGGCTTATAATTTGGGACAAATGTTTTAGACAAAATGATTTATAATTTGAGATAGAGGAAGTAGAATTTTACAATGTGTTAAAAAACATAAAATGAAGAACAAACAGAGAATGAGATTCGATCTTTTAGATTAGCATTTTTTTAAAGTCGAAACTTACACACAATTGCTTATATACTGTTAGAACTATTTTCCATAATGATATAACATGTGGAGTTAATCTCCCATTTTTGGAAAAATAAATGTACGGCAAAATCATGTTTTGGTAGAGCATCTGAATGTGACGTTAAGTTTTGGTTAGATATCACCTTATGAATGAAAAAATCACCAAAAATATCATTGGAAATACACATATGTTTTATCTTTTTTTTTAAATAAACAGTTCAATTACAAAAATTAAAATAAAAAAGACTTAAATCTTTAACCTTATATATATATATATATATATATATATATATATAAATAGTTAACCTAAGTATTAATTAGAGAATTAAGAAAATTGTTGAAATGTATGATCGTAGCAGTAACTGTAATTTCTTCTAAAGTTTTGTTTTTGACACAAACAAATTAATGCATTTTATTAATCAAGTGATGCTCAATATGAGGAGGAATTAAATTAAAAGCAATATATGTCTGGTCAAGTTAAAAATACTTAGTCGTAAATGTAATGTTTCCTAAAGTTTTTAAAACGTGTAATTTTAGTGACGCGGTAGAAATAATTTGTTTAGAAATATTTTGGGAAAAAAGTCATTAGTGTTGTATTAGAATCGGAAAATGGCTTATAATTTGGGACAAATGTTTTAGACAAAATGATTTATAATTTGAGATAGAGGGAGTGGAATTTTACAATATGTTAAAAAACATAGAATGAAGAACAAATAGAGAATGAGATTCGATCTTTTAGATTAGCATTTCTTTAAAGGTCGAAACTTACGCACAATTGCTTATACACTGTTAGAACTGTTTTCCATTCATGATATAACATGTGAAGTTAATCTCCCATTTTTGGAAAAATAAATGTACGGCAAAGTCATGTTTTGGTAAAGGATGTGAATGTGACATTAAGTTTTGGTTAGATATCACCTTATGAATGAAAAAAAGCACAAAAAATATGATTGGAAATGCACATATGTTTTATCCTTTTTTTTTAAATAAACAATTCAATTACAAAAATTAAAATAAAAAAGACTTAAATCTTTAACCTTATATATATATATATATATATATATATATATATATATATATATATATATATATATATATAATATATATATATATATATATATATATATATATATATATATATATATATATATATATATATATATATATATATATATATATATATATATATATATATATATATATATATATATATATATATATATATATATAATTAGTTAACCTAAGTATTCATTAGAGAATTAAGAAAATTGTTGAAATCTATGGTCGTAGCTGTAAATGTAGTTTCTTGTGAAAGTTTTGTTTTTGACACAAACAAGATTAATGCATTTTATTAATCAAGTGATACTCAATATGAGGAGGAATTAAATTAAAAGTAATATATGTCTGGTCAAGTTAAAAATACTTAGTCGTAAATGTAATGTTTCCTAAAGTTTTTAAAACGTGTAATTTTAGTGACGCGGTAGAAATAGTTTGTTTAGAAATATTTTGGGAAAAAAGTCATTAATGTTGTATTAGAATTGGAAAATGGCTTATAATTTAGGACAAATGTTTTAGACAAAATGATTTATAATTTGAGATAGAGGGAGTAGAATTTTACAATGTTGTAAAAAACACAGAATGAAGAAAAGACAGAGAATGAGATTCGATATTTTAGATTAGCATTTTTTTAAAGGACGAAACTTACGCACAATTGCTTATATACTGTTAGAACTGTTTTCCATTCATGATATAACATGTGAAGTTAATCTCCCATTTTTGGAAAAATAAATGTACGACAAAGTCATGTTTTGGTAGAGGATCTGAATGTGACATCAAGTTTTGGTTAGATATCACCTTATGAATGAAAAAAAGCACCAAAAATATCATTGGAAATGCACATATGTTTTATCCTTTTTTTTTTAATAAACAATTCAATTATAAAAATTAAAATAAAAAAGACTTAAATCTTTAACCTTATATATATATATATATATAATTAGTTAATCTAAGTATTAATTAGAGAATTAATAAAATTGTTGAAATGTATGATCGTAGCTGTAAATGTAATTTCTTGTGAAAGTTTTGTTTTTGACACAAACAAGATTAATGCATTTTATTAATCAAGTGATGCTCAATATAAGGAGGAATTAAATTAAAAGTTATATATGTCTGGTCAAGTTAAAAATACTTCGTCGTAAATGTAATGTTTCCTAAAGTTTTTAATACGTGTAATTTTAGTGACGTGGTAGAAATAGTTTATTTAGAAATATTTTGGGAAAAAAGTCATTAATGTTGTATTAGAATTGGAAAATGGCTTATAATTAGGGACAAATGTTTTAGACAAAATGATTTATAATTTGAGATAGAGGGAGTAGAATTTTACAATGTGTTAAAAAACATTGAATGAAGAACAAACAGAGAATGAGATTCGATCTTTTAGATTAGCATTTTTTTAAAGGTCGAAACTTACGCACAATTGCTTATATACTGTGAGAGCTGTTTTCCATTCATGATATAACATGTGGAGTAAATCTCCCATTTTTGGAAAAATAAATGTACGGCAAAGTCATGTTTTAGTAGAGGATCTGAATGTGACGTCAAGTTTTGGTTAGATATCACCTTATGAATGAAAAAAAGCACCAAAAATATCAATGGAAATACACCTATGTTTTATCCTTTTTTTTAAATAAACAATTCAATTACAAAAATTAAAATAAAAAAGATTTATATCTTTAACCTTATATATATATATATATATATAATTAGTTAATCTAAGTATTAATTAGAGAATTAAGAAAATTGTTGAAATGTATGATCGTAGCTGTAAATGTAATTTCTTGTGAAAGTTTTGTTTTTGACACAAACAAGATTAATGCATTTTATTAATCAAGTGATGCTCAATATGAGGAGGAATTAAATTAAAAGTAATATATGTCTGGTCAAGTTAAAAATACTTAGTCGTAAATGTAATGTTTCCTAAAGTTTTTAAAACGTGTAATTTTAGTGACGCGGTAGAAATAGTTTGTTTAGAAATATTTTGGGAAAAAAGTCATTAATGTTGTATTAGAATTGGAAAATGGCTTATAATTTGGGAAAAATGTTTTAGACAAAATGATTTTTAATTTGAGATAGAGTGAGTAGAATTTTACAATGTGTTAAAAAACATAGAATGAAGAACAAACAGAGAATGAGATTCGATCTTTTAGATTAGCATTTTTTTAAAGGTCGAAACTTACGCACAATTGCTTATATACTATTAGAGCTGTTTTCCATTCATGATATAACATGTGGAGTAAATCTCCCATTTTTGGAAAAATAAATGTACGGCAAAGTCATGTTTTGGTAGAGGATCTGAATGTGACGTCAAGTTTTGGTTAGATATCACCTTATGAATGAAAAAAAACACCAAAAATATCATTGGAAATACACCTATGTTTTATCCTTTTTTTTAAATAAACAATTCAATTATAAAAATTAGAATAAAAAAGACTTAAATCTTTAAGCTTATATATATATATATATAATTAGTTAACCTAAGTATTAATTAGAGAATTAAGAAAATTGTTGAAATGTATGATCGTAGCTGTAAATGTAATTTCTTGTGAAAGTTTTGTTTTTGACACAAACAAGATTAATGCATTTTATTAATCAAGTGATGCTCAATATGAGGAGGAATTAAATTAAAAGTAATATATGTCTGGTCAAGTTAAAAATACTTCGTCGTAAATGTAATGTTTCCTAAAGTTTTTAATACGTGTAATTTTAGTGACGTGGTAGAAATAGTTTATTTAGAAATATTTTGGGAAAAAAGTCATTAATGTTGTATTAGAATTGGAAAATGGCTTATAATTAGGGACAAATGTTTTAGACAAAATGATTTATAATTTGAGATAGAGGGAGTAGAATTTTACAATGTGTTAAAAAACATAGAATGAAGAACAAACAGAGAATGAGATTCGATCTTTTAGATTAGCATTTTTTTAAAGGTCGAAACTTACGCACAATTGCTTATATACTGTTAGAGCTGTTTTCCATTCATGATATAACATGTGGAGTAAATCTCCCATTTTTGGAAAAATAAATGTACGGCAAAGTCATGTTTTAGTAGAGGATCTGAATGTGACGTCAAGTTTTGGTTAGATATCACCTTATGAATGAAAAAAAGCACCAAAAATATCAATGGAAATACACCTATGTTTTATCCTTTTTTTTAAATAAACAATTCAATTACAAAAATTAAAATAAAAAAGATTTATATCTTTAACCTTATATATATATATATATATATATATATATATATATATATATATAATTAGTTAATCTAAGTATTAATTAGAGAATTAAGAAAATTGTTGAAATGTATGATCGTAGCTGTAAATGTAATTTCTTGTGAAAGTTTTGTTTTTGACACAAACAAGATTAATGCATTTTATTAATCAAGTGATGCTCAATATGAGGAGGAATTAAATTAAAAGTAATATATGTCTGGTCAAGTTAAAAATACTTAGTCGTAAATGTAATGTTTCCTAAAGTTTTTAAAACGTGTAATTTTAGTGACGTGGTAGAAATAGTTTGTTTAGAAATATTTTGGGAAAAAAGTCATTAATGTTGTATTAGAATTGGAAAATGGCTTATAATTAGGGACAAATGTTTTAGACAAAATGATTTATAATTTGAGATAGAGGGAGTAGAATTTTACAATGTGTTAAAAAACATAGAATGAAGAACAAACAGAGAATGAGATTCGATCTTTTAGATTAGCATTTTTTTAAAGGTCGAAACTTACGCACAATTGCTTATATACTATTAGAGCTGTTTTCCATTCATGATATAACATGTGGAGTAAATCTCCCATTTTTGGAAAAATAAATGTACGGCAAAGTCATGTTTTGGTAGAGGATCTGAATGTGACGTCAAGTTTTGGTTAGATATCACCTTATGAATGAAAAAAAGCACCAAAAATATCATTGGAAATACACCTATGTTTTATCCTTTTTTTTAAATAAACAATTCAATTATAAAAATTAAAATAAAAAAGACTTAAATCTTTAACCTTATATATATATATATATAATTATTTAATCTAAGTATTAATTAGAGAATTAAGAAAATTGTTGAAATGTATGATCGTAGCTGTAAATGTAATTTCTTGTGAAAGTTTTGTTTTTGACACAAACAAGATTAATGCATTTTATTAATCAAGTGATGCTCAATATGAGGAGGAATTAAATTAAAAGTAATATATGTCTAGTCAAGTTAAAAATACTTAGTCGTAAATGTAATGTTTCCTAAAGTTTTTAAAACGTGTAATTTTAGTGACGTGGTAGAAATAGTTTATTTAGAAATATTTTGGGAAAAAAGTCATTAATGTTGTATTAGAATAGGAAAATGGCTTATAATTAGGGACAAATGTTTTAGACAAAATGATTTATAATTTGAGATAGAGGGAGTAGAATTTTACAATGTGTTAAAAAACATAGAATGAAGAACAAACAGAGAATGAGATTCGATCTTTTAGATTAGCATTTTTTTAAAGGTCGAAACTTACGCACAATTGCTTATATACTATTAGAGCTGTTTTCCATTCATGATATAACATGTGGAGTAAATCTCCCATTTTTGGAAAAATAAATGTACGGCAAAGTCATGTTTTGGTAGAGGATCTGAATGTGACGTCAAGTTTTGGTTAGATATCACCTTATGAATGAAAAAAAGCACCAAAAATATCATTGGAAATACACCTATGTTTTATCCTTTTTTTTAAATAAACAATTCAATTATAAAAATTAAAATAAAAAAGACTTAAATCTTTAACGTTATATACATATATATAATTAGTTAATCTAAGTATTAATTAGAGAATTAAGAAAATTGTTGAAATGTATGATCGTAGCTGTAAATGTAATTTCTTTTGAAAGTTTTGTTTTTGACACAAACAAGATTAATGCATTTTATTAATCAAGTGATGCTCAATATGAGGAGGAATTAAATTAAAAGTAATATATGTCTGGTCAAGTTAAAAATACTTAGTCGTAAATGTAATGTTTCCTAAAGTTTTTAAAACGTGTAATTTTAGTGACGTGGTAGAAATAGTTTGTTTAGAAATATTTTGGGAAAAAAGTCATTAATGTTATATTAGAATTGGAAAATGGCTTATAATTAGGGACAAATGTTTTAAACAAAATGATTTATAATTTGAGATAGAGGGAGTAGAATTTTACAATGTGTTAAAAAACATAGAATGAAGAACAAACAGAGAATGAGATTCGATCTTTTAGATTAGCATTTTTTTAAAGGTCGAAACTTACGCACAATTGCTTATATACTGTTAGAGCTGTTTTCCATTCATGATATAACATGTGGAGTAAATCTCCCATTTTTGGAAAAATAAATGTACGGCAAAGTCATGTTTTGGTAGAGGATCTGAATGTGACGTCAAGTTTTGGTTAGATATCACCTTATGAATGAAAAAAAGCACCAAAAATATCAATGGAAATACACCTATGTTTTATCCTTTTTTTTAAATAAACAATTCAATTACAAAAATTAAAATAAAAAAGACTTATATCTTTAACCACAATTGCACAATTGCATATATACTATTAGAGCTGTTTTCCATTCATGATATAACATGTGGAGTAAATCTCCCATTTTTGGAAAAATAAATGTACGGCAAAGTCATGTTTTGGTAGAGGATCTGAATGTGACGTCAAGTTTTGGTTTGATATCACCTTATGAATGAAAAAAAGCACCAAAAATATCATTGGAAATACACCTATGTTTTATCCTTTTTTTTTAAATAAACAATTCAATTATAAAAATTAAAATAAAAAAGACTTAAATCTTTAACCTTATATATATATATATATATATATATATATATATATATATATAATTAGTTAATCTAAGTATTAATTAGAGAATTAAGAAAATTGTTGAAATGTATGATCGTAGCTGTAAATGTAATTTCTTGTGAAAGTTTTGTTTTTGACACAAACAAGATTAATGCATTTTATTAATCAAGTGATGCTCAATATGAGGAGGAATTAAATTAAAAGTAATATATGTCTAGTCAAGTTAAAAATACTTAGTCGTAAATGTAATGTTTCCTAAAGTTTTTAAAACGTGTAATTTTAGTGACGTGGTAGAAATAGTTTGTTTAGAAATATTTTGGGAAAAAAGTCATTAATGTTGTATTAGAATAGGAAAATGGCTTATAATTAGGGACAAATGTTTTAGACAAAATGATTTATAATTTGAGATAGAGGGAGTAGAATTTTACAATGTGTTAAAAAACATAGAATGAAGAACAAACAGAGAATGAGATTCGATCTTTTAGATTAGCATTTTTTTAAAGGTCGAAACTTACGCACAATTGCTTATATACTATTAGAGCTGTTTTCCATTCATGATATAACATGTGGAGTAAATCTCCCATTTTTGGAAAAATAAATGTACGGCAAAGTCATGTTTTGGTAGAGGATCTGAATGTGACGTCAAGTTTTGGTTAGATATCACCTTATGAATGAAAAAAAGCACCAAAAATATCATTGGAAATACACCTATGTTTTATCCTTTTTTTTAAATAAACAATTCAATTACAAAAATTAAAATAAAAAAGACTTATATCTTTAACCTTATATATATATATATATATATATATATATATATATATATATATATATATATATATATATATATATATATATATATATATATATATATATATATATATATATATATATATATATATATATATATAATTAGTTAATCTAAGTATTAACTAAAGAATTAAGAAAATTGTTGAAATGTATGATCGTAGCTGTAAATGTAATTTCTTGTGAAAGTTTTGTTTTTGACACAAACAAGATTAATGCATTTTATTAATCAAGTGATGCTCAATATGAGGAGGAATTAAATTAAAAGTAATATATGTCTGGTCAAGTTAAAAATACTTAGTCGTAAATGTAATGTTTCCTAAAGTTTTTAAAACGTGTAATTTTAGTGACGTGGTAGAAATAGTTTGTTTAGAAATATTTTGGGAAAAAAGTCATTAATGTTGTATTAGAATTGGAAAATGGCTTATAATTAGGGACAAATGTTTTAGACAAAATGATTTATAATTTGAGATAGAGGGAGTAGAATTTTACAATGTGTTAAAAAACATAGAATGAAGAACAAACAGAGAATGAGATTCGATCTTTTAGATTAGCATTTTTTTAAAGGTCGAAACTTACGCACAATTGCTTATATACTATTAGAGCTGTTTTCCATTCATGATATAACATGTGGAGTAAATCTCCCATTTTTGGAAAAATAAATGTACGGCAAAGTCATGTTTTGGTAGAGGATCTGAATGTGACGTCAAGTTTTGGTTGATATCACCTTATGAATGAAAAAAAGCACCAAAAATATCATTGGAAATACACCTATGTTTTATCCTTTTTTTTAAATAAACAATTCAATTATAAAAATTAAAATAAAAAAGACTTAAATCTTTAACCTTATATATATATATATATATATATATATATATATATATATATATATATATATATATATATATATATAATTATTTAATCTAAGTATTAATTAGAGAATTAAGAAAATTGTTGAAATGTATGATCGTAGCTGTAAATGTAATTTCTTGTGAAAGTTTTGTTTTTGACACAAACAAGATTAATGCATTTTATTAATCAAGTGATGCTCAATATGAGGAGGAATTAAATTAAAAGTAATATATGTCTGGTCAAGTTAAAAATACTTAGTCGTAAATGTAATGTTTCCTAAAGTTTTTAAAACGTGTAATTTTAGTGACGTGGTAGAAATAGTTTGTTTAGAAATATTTTGGGAAAAAAGTCATTAATGTTGTATTAGAATTGGAAAATGGCTTATAATTAGGGACAAATGTTTTAGACAAAATGATTTATAATTTGAGATAGAGGGAGTAGAATTTTACAATGTGTTAAAAAACATAGAATGAAGAACAAACAGAGAATGAGATTCGATCTTTTAGATTAGCATTTTTTTAAAGGTCGAAACTTACGCACAATTGCTTATATACTATTAGAGCTGTTTTCCATTCATGATATAACATGTGGAGTAAATCTCCCATTTTTGGAAAAATAAATGTACGGCAAAGTCATGTTTTGGTAGAGGATCTGAATGTGACGTCAAGTTTTGGTTAGATATCACCTTATGAATGAAAAAAAGCACCAAAAATATCATTGGAAATACACCTATGTTTTATCCTTTTTTTTAAATAAACAATTCAATTATAAAAATTAAAATAAAAAAGACTTAAATCTTTAACGTTATATACATATATATAATTAGTTAATCTAAGTATTAATTAGAGAATTAAGAAAATTGTTGAAATGTATGATCGTAGCTGTAAATGTAATTTCTTGTGAAAGTTTTGTTTTTGACACAAACAAGATTAATGCATTTTATTAATCAAGTGATGCTCAATATGAGGAGGAATTAAATTAAAAGTAATATATGTCTGGTCAAGTTAAAAATACTTAGTCGTAAATGTAATGTTTCCTAAAGTTTTTAAAACGTGTAATTTTAGTGACGTGGTAGAAATAGTTTGTTTAGAAATATTTTGGGAAAAAAGTCATTAATGTTGTATTAGAATTGGAAAATGGCTTATAATTAGGGACAAATGTTTTAGACAAAATGATTTATAATTTGAGATAGAGGGAGTAGAATTTTACAATGTGTTAAAAAACATAGAATGAAGAACAAACAGAGAATGAGATTCGATCTTTTAGATTAGCATTTTTTTAAAGGTCGAAACTTACGCACAATTGCTTATATACTGTTAGAGCTGTTTTCCATTCATGATATAACATGTGGAGTAAATCTCCCATTTTTGGAAAAATAAATGTACGGCAAAGTCATGTTTTGGTAGAGGATCTGAATGTGACGTCAAGTTTTGGTTAGATATCACCTTATGAATGAAAAAAAGCACCAAAAATATCAATGGAAATACACCTATGTTTTATCCTTTTTTTTAAATAAACAATTCAATTACAAAAATTAAAATAAAAAAGACTTATATCTTTAACCTTATATATATATATATATATATATATATATATATATATATATATAATTAGTTAATCTAAGTATTAACTAAGAATTAAGAAAATTGTTGAAATGTAAGATCGTAGCTGTAAATGTAATTTCTTGTGAAAGTTTTGTTTTTGACACAAACAAGATTAATGCATTTTATTAATCAAGTGATGCTCAATATGAGGAGGAATTAAATTAAAAGTAATATATGTCTGGTCAAGTTAAAAATACTTAGTCGTAAATGTAATGTTTCCTAAAGTTTTTAAAACGTGTAATTTTAGTGACGTGGTAGAAATAGTTTGTTTAGAAATATTTTGGGAAAAAAGTCATTAATGTTGTATTAGAATTGGAAAATGGCTTATAATTAGGGACAAATGTTTTAGACAAAATGATTTATAATTTGAGATAGAGGGAGTAGAATTTTACAATGTGTTAAAAAACATAGAATGAAGAACAAACAGAGAATGAGATTCGATCTTTTAGATTAGCATTTTTTTAAAGGTCGAAACTTACGCACAATTGCTTATATACTATTAGAGCTGTTTTCCATTCATGATATAACATGTGGAGTAAATCTCCCATTTTTGGAAAAATAAATGTACGGCAAAGTCATGTTTTGGTAGAGGATCTGAATGTGACGTCAAGTTTTGGTTAGATATCACCTTATGAATGAAAAAAAGCACCAAAAATATCATTGGAAATACACCTATGTTTTATCCTTTTTTTTAAATAAACAATTCAATTATAAAAATTAAAATAAAAAAGACTTAAATCTTTAACCTTATATATATATATATATATAAATTATTTAATCTAAGTATTAATTAGAGAATTAAGAAAATTGTTGAAATGTATGATCGTAGCTGTAAATGTAATTTCTTGTGAAAGTTTTGTTTTTGACACAAACAAGATTAATGCATTTTATTAATCAAGTGATGCTCAATATGAGGAGGAATTAAATTAAAGGTAATATATGTCTAGTCAAGTTAAAAATACTTAGTCGTAAATGTAATGTTTCCTAAAGTTTTTAAAACGTGTAATTTTAGTGACGTGGTAGAAATAGTTTATTTAGAAATATTTTGGGAAAAAAGTCATTAATGTTGTATTAGAATAGGAAAATGGCTTATAATTAGGGACAAATGTTTTAGACAAAATGATTTATAATTTGAGATAGAGGGAGTAGAATTTTACAATGTGTTAAAAAACATAGAATGAAGAACAAACAGAGAATGAGATTCGATCTTTTAGATTAGCATTTTTTTAAAGGTCGAAACTTACGCACAATTGCTTATATACTATTAGAGCTGTTTTCCATTCATGATATAACATGTGGAGTAAATCTCCCATTTTTGGAAAAATAAATGTACGGCAAAGTCATGTTTTGGTAGAGGATCTGAATGTGACGTCAAGTTTTGGTTAGATATCACCTTATGAATGAAAAAAAGCACCAAAAATATCATTGGAAATACACCTATGTTTTATCCTTTTTTTTAAATAAACAATTCAATTATAAAAATTAAAATAAAAAAGACTTAAATCTTTAACGTTATATACATATATATAATTAGTTAATCTAAGTATTAATTAGAGAATTAAGAAAATTGTTGAAATGTATGATCGTAGCTGTAAATGTAATTTCTTGTGAAAGTTTTGTTTTTGACACAAACAAGATTAATGCATTTTATTAATCAAGTGATGCTCAATATGAGGAGGAATTAAATTAAAAGTAATATATGTCTGGTCAAGTTAAAAATACTTAGTCGTAAATGTAATGTTTCCTAAAGTTTTTAAAACGTGTAATTTTAGTGACGTGGTAGAAATAGTTTGTTTAGAAATATTTTGGGAAAAAAGTCATTAATGTTGTATTAGAATTGGAAAATGGCTTATAATTAGGGACAAATGTTTTAGACAAAATGATTTATAATTTGAGATAGAGGGAGTAGAATTTTACAATGTGTTAAAAAACATAGAATGAAGAACAAACAGAGAATGAGATTCGATCTTTTAGATTAGCATTTTTTTAAAGGTCGAAACTTACGCACAATTGCTTATATACTGTTAGAGCTGTTTTCCATTCATGATATAACATGTGGAGTAAATCTCCCATTTTTGGAAAAATAAATGTACGGCAAAGTCATGTTTTGGTAGAGGATCTGAATGTGACGTCAAGTTTTGGTTAGATATCACCTTATGAATGAAAAAAAGCACCAAAAATATCAATGGAAATACACCTATGTTTTATCCTTTTTTTTAAATAAACAATTCAATTATAAAAATTAAAATAAAAAAGACTTATATCTTTAACCTTATATATATATATATATATATATATATATATATATATATATATATATATATATATATATATATATATATAATTAGTTAATCTAAGTATTAACTAAAGAATTAAGAAAATTGTTGAAATGTATGATCGTAGCTGTAAATGTAATTTCTTGTGAAAGTTTTGTTTTTGACACAAACAAGATTAATGCATTTTATTAATCAAGTGATGCTCAATATGAGGAGGAATTAAATTAAAAGTAATATATGTCTGGTCAAGTTAAAAATACTTAGTCGTAAATGTAATGTTTCCTAAAGTTTTTAAAACGTGTAATTTTAGTGACGTGGTAGAAATAGTTTGTTTAGAAATATTTTGGGAAAAAAGTCATTAATGTTGTATTAGAATTGGAAAATGGCTTATAATTAGGGACAAATGTTTTAGACAAAATGATTTATAATTTGAGATAGAGGGAGTAGAATTTTACAATGTGTTAAAAAACATAGAATGAAGAACAAACAGAGAATGAGATTCGATCTTTTAGATTAGCATTTTTTTAAAGGTCGAAACTTACGCACAATTGCTTATATACTATTAGAGCTGTTTTCCATTCATGATATAACATGTGGAGTAAATCTCCCATTTTTGGAAAAATAAATGTACGGCAAAGTCATGTTTTGGTAGAGGATCTGAATGTGACGTCAAGTTTTGGTTAGATATCACCTTATGAATGAAAAAAAGCACCAAAAATATCATTGGAAATACACCTATGTTTTATCCTTTTTTTTAAATAAACAATTCAATTATAAAAATTAAAATAAAAAAGACTTAAATCTTTAACGTTATATACATATATATAATTAGTTAATCTAAGTATTAATTAGAGAATTAAGAAAATTGTTGAAATGTATGATCGTAGCTGTAAATGTAATTTCTTGTGAAAGTTTTGTTTTTGACACAAACAAGATTAATGCATTTTATTAATCAAGTGATGCTCAATATGAGGAGGAATTAAATTAAAAGTAATATATGTCTGGTCAAGTTAAAAATACTTAGTCGTAAATGTAATGTTTCCTAAAGTTTTTAAAACGTGTAATTTTAGTGACGTGGTAGAAATAGTTTGTTTAGAAATATTTTGGGAAAAAAGTCATTAATGTTGTATTAGAATTGGAAAATGGCTTATAATTAGGGACAAATGTTTTAGACAAAATGATTTATAATTTGAGATAGAGGGAGTAGAATTTTACAATGTGTTAAAAAACATAGAATGAAGAACAAACAGAGAATGAGATTCGATCTTTTAGATTAGCATTTTTTTAAAGGTCGAAACTTACGCACAATTGCTTATATACTGTTAGAGCTGTTTTCCATTCATGATATAACATGTGGAGTAAATCTCCCATTTTTGGAAAAATAAATGTACGGCAAAGTCATGTTTTGGTAGAGGATCTGAATGTGACGTCAAGTTTTGGTTAGATATCACCTTATGAATGAAAAAAAGCACCAAAAATATCAATGGAAATACACCTATGTTTTATCCTTTTTTTTAAATAAACAATTCAATTACAAAAATTAAAATAAAAAAGACTTAAATCTTTAACCTTATAATATATATATATATATATATATATATATATATATATATATATATATATATATATATATATATATATATATATATATATATATATATATATATATATATATATATATATATATATATATATATATATAATTAGTTAATCTAAGTATTAACTATAGAATTAAGAAAATTGTTGAAATGTAAGATCGTAGCTGTAAATGTAATTTCTTGTGAAAGTTTTGTTTTTGACACAAACAAGATTAATGCATTTTATTAATCAAGTGATGCTCAATATGAGGAGGAATTAAATTAAAAGTAATATATGTCTGGTCAAGTTAAAAATACTTAGTCGTAAATGTAATGTTTCCTAAAGTTTTTAAAACGTGTAATTTTAGTGACGTGGTAGAAATAGTTTGTTTAGAAATATTTTGGGAAAAAAGTCATTAATGTTGTATTAGAATTGGAAAATGGCTTATAATTAGGGACAAATGTTTTAGACAAAATGATTTATAATTTGAGATAGAGGGAGTAGAATTTTACAATGTGTTAAAAAACATAGAATGAAGAACAAACAGAGAATGAGATTCGATCTTTTAGATTAGCATTTTTTTAAAGGTCGAAACTTACGCACAATTGCTTATATACTATTAGAGCTGTTTTCCATTCATGATATAACATGTGGAGTAAATCTCCCATTTTTGGAAAAATAAATGTACGGCAAAGTCATGTTTTGGTAGAGGATCTGAATGTGACGTCAAGTTTTGGTTAGATATCACCTTATGAATGAAAAAAAGCACCAAAAATATCATTGGAAATACACCTATGTTTTATCCTTTTTTTTAAATAAACAATTCAATTATAAAAATTAAAATAAAAAAGACTTAAATCTTTAACCTTATATATATATATATATATATATATATATATATATATATATATATATATATATATATATATAATATTATTTAATCTAAGTATTAATTAGAGAATTAAGAAAATTGTTGAAATGTATGATCGTAGCTGTAAATGTAATTTCTTGTGAAAGTTTTGTTTTTGACACAAACAAGATTAATGCATTTTATTAATCAAGTGATGCTCAATATGAGGAGGAATTAAATTAAAAGTAATATATGTCTAGTCAAGTTAAAAATACTTAGTCGTAAATGTAATGTTTCCTAAAGTTTTTAAAACGTGTAATTTTAGTGACGTGGTAGAAATAGTTTGTTTAGAAATATTTTGGGAAAAAAGTCATTAATGTTGTATTAGAATGGAAAATGGCTTATAATTAGGGACAAATGTTTTAGACAAAATGATTTATAATTTGAGATAGAGGGAGTAGAATTTTACAATGTGTTAAAAAACATAGAATGAAGAACAAACAGAGAATGAGATTCGATCTTTTAGATTAGCATTTTTTTAAAGGTCGAAACTTACGCACAATTGCTTATATACTATTAGAGCTGTTTTCCATTCATGATATAACATGTGGAGTAAATCTCCCATTTTTGGAAAAATAAATGTACGGCAAAGTCATGTTTTGGTAGAGGATCTGAATGTGACGTCAAGTTTTGGTTAGATATCACCTTATGAATGAAAAAAAGCACCAAAAATATCATTGGAAATACACCTATGTTTTATCCTTTTTTTTAAATAAACAATTCAATTATAAAAATTAAAATAAAAAAGACTTAAATCTTTAACGTTATATATATATATATAATTAGTTAATCTAAGTATTAATTAGAGAATTAAGAAAATTGTTGAAATGTATGATCGTAGCTGTAAATGTAATTTCTTGTGAAAGTTTTGTTTTTGACACAAACAAGATTAATGCATTTTATTAATCAAGTGATGCTCAATATGAGGAGGAATTAAATTAAAAGTAATATATGTCTGGTCAAGTTAAAAATACTTAGTCGTAAATGTAATGTTTCCTAAAGTTTTTAAAACGTGTAATTTTAGTGACGTGGTAGAAATAGTTTGTTTAGAAATATTTTGGGAAAAAAGTCATTAATGTTGTATTAGAATTGGAAAATGGCTTATAATTAGGGACAAATGTTTTAGACAAAATGATTTATAATTTGAGATAGAGGGAGTAGAATTTTACAATGTGTTAAAAAACATAGAATGAAGAACAAACAGAGAATGAGATTCGATCTTTTAGATTAGCATTTTTTTAAAGGTCGAAACTTACGCACAATTGCTTATATACTGTTAGAGCTGTTTTCCATTCATGATATAACATGTGGAGTAAATCTCCCATTTTTGGAAAAATAAATGTACGGCAAAGTCATGTTTTGGTAGAGGATCTGAATGTGACGTCAAGTTTTGGTTAGATATCACCTTATGAATGAAAAAAAGCACCAAAAATATCATTGGAAATACACCTATGTTTTATCCTTTTTTTTAAATAAACAATTCAATTACAAAAATTAAAATAAAAAAGACTTAAATCTTTAACCTTATATATATATATATATATATATATATATATATATATATATATATATATATATATATATATATATATATATATATATATATATATATATATATATATATATATATATATATATATATATCTATATATATATATATATATTATATATAATTAGTAATTAATATAGAAT